>NC_056721.1:125294-256149 GCF_018831695.1 Puntigrus tetrazona | reverse complement strand
ACATAGTTACAATTTTATCTCTGATGGTATCAATCTTAGAAGAAAAGAAATTCATGAACTCATTGCAGCTATACTCTTGGGGAATATTAGCACCTGTTGATGCTTTATTTTTTGTTAATTTAGTCACTGTACTGAATAAATACCGGGGGTTGTGTTTGTTTTCTTCTAAAAGGGATGAAAAATAATCAGATCTTGCTATTTTTAATGCTTTTCTGTATGACAGCATACTCTCCCGCCAGGCAATACGAAATACTTCTAATTTGGTTTTTCTCCACCTGCGCTCCATTTTCCGGGCTGCTCTCTTTAGGGTGCGTGTGTTGTCATTATACCATGGAGTCAGATTGTTTTCTTTTATCTTTTTTAAGTGCAAAGGAGCAACTGTATCTAAAGTGCTAGAAAAAAGAGAGTGCATAGTTTCTGTTACATCATCAAGTTTTTGCATCGTATTGGATGAACTAAGGAATTGAGATAAGTCAGGAAGGTTATTTAGAAAGCTTTCTTTTGTGGTGGAAGTGATGGTTATAATGGATTTAAAGACATTAGGCTTTATTTTCAAGCATTCATACTGTCCCTGAAGGTTGCAGTGAATACAACAGAGCAATATAATAGCATGTAATACAATATTTATTGTATAATCCAGTGGTTTTCAATCCTGTTCTTTGGGATCCACTGCTCTGCTCATTTTGCATGTCTATCTTCTCTGACAGCTATCTTTTCTGGATCCCCAGGAATAAGTTTGAAAACCACTGGTATAGTTGAATCAATTTTGGTTAGAAACATTCAAACCATTTTTGTAATGGTTAAAGCAAAGGTACATTAAAGGCTTTTTATCTTTTATATTATTTTAACACTTTGTGTCAATTACCTGTGTCAACATGGTAGACAAGTTCTATATTGCTATATCTATACTAATAATCCAGTATAAATTCAGCATTGCATTAGGCTCTGTTTAAAGATTTAAAAGGGACAGTTCACACAAATTAAGATATGTTTGATGAAACCAGAGAGCTTTCTAATCCTGAATGGGCATCAATGCAACTGAAATGTTCCCTGAAAGCATTGACAGAAACAGCAGTTTACATCTGTGTGATTTAATTTGATCTATAAATTAAATATAATTAAAGAAATTAAACAGATTAAAGTTTAATTGATTTAAAGAGAAAAATATAAATGCAACGTAAATAGCTAGCAAATATTAAATATAATATTTAATAAAGATATATATGCATATATATTTAAATGTAATTAAATATGGATCTATTAATCTGCATTTGCATGGATTTTCATAGAACTTCGGGTTGAAGTTTAAAGTCACAGTTAGTTCAGAACATCTAAGGAAGCCAAAAAATGCTAAAATGAACATAGCATCGAGCGGGCAGTGTAAATTGAATGAGATTAATCTCCTATTGAATGAGATTAATCAAGAGAGTAATGAGTTGCCTAGTGTCTGTATGATGGGAAGGGCTGCTTAAATGGACTTTGATAAAAAAAAAAGAGAAGTATGGGCATTGGTGATTTGAGTTGAGGCTGAACCGTATATGAGTTTATGGAAAAATTGGATTCCGCTAGATATTCATTGATGGAGCTGACTTGGAGTTTTTTTGTGATATTAAGGTAAGAAATTAATTAAGTGATAGACAACAGGGAGAAGGCAAGTTATAGGTGGAAAGGAATGCTTTAAAGTAGCAAAATTGCCATATTCTGGGTGAAATGGCTTGGAGAATCAAATCAAGTGAAGCTTCGAAGAGAGGTCTTAGGAGATGATTCAGAGGTATATTAGTTCTGGATAAGGAGGTGCTGGGGTTGGCAGGGGTTCTGCATCTAGGGCCAGCATGCTGAATTTCTGAGAGGATCTAGGTCCTGATACTGTTTGAGATGGGGAGGATCCAGAGCGAGGTGTTCGGTGGCATAGGTAGGGGCGTGGCTGTGGATAAGGCATAGGATTTAAGGTGGGTAAGGGGGTGCTGGAAGGAAAAAAGGTCATTTGAACCGATTGCAAAGGCAGGCTTGCACTTTGAATGGCTACGGGGACAAGACTGGAGGAAAAGTATGGAAAACAAAGGGGGTTGTTCATCAGTGGAGGCGGCCTCATGCTTTGGCCAGCTCGGAGGTAGGCAAAAGCTAGGCAGAAGACAGAAGTGGGATAGGGGTGCCATAGCCTGTGCCATTAGTGAAGGTGGCCTTGCAGTATGGTCGGCTCTGGTGGCAGGCAAATCTGTGGGGAGGTGGGGAGGAATGCTCGGCCTGCGCCGGAGCATTATATTGAGGCAATGCTGGCTGGTGTTTGGGAGATCGGGAGCTGCTTGTGGCTAAATCTGGAAGTCGGCCGGGCTTCCTGAAGGCATTCTGCTGCAGCCTGAAGATCAAAGGCATGACCCTGGAACTGTAGTAGTCGCCTCGGGGCATTGATAGCGAGCATCCCGGCTTGACTTTTCCCTGGCCTTAGCCGGGAGTGGGATTTAGGTATGTCGTTCCTGTTTGTAGCGAAGCGTATAGGGCTAGCGGGAGATGGCCATAGCCACATTTGTGAATGCCTGGTGCAGGACACTGTCCATTTCTCCTTGGCTGGAGTGAAGGAGAGAGGCATAGGAGGATGGTTGTGGAGAATGTGATCCTCTGCACCTAGGAGAAGGAGCGGTGGTGGTGCTGAAAGACCTATGGCCTTGGGTTGCAGTTGTGGGATCAGCTGGACGTTGGCCTCTTGAACACCAGCTAGAGACACTGCGTTAACGTAGTTGTTATCTTCTGGATATAAAAACACACCAATGCTGAATCGAGAGATACCAAGGCAGGACATTCTAGATAATTTATAGCAGATTTCTATTGGACTGGAAAACAATATAATCACTAATGACATACTGGCTGCGTAAATTATTTGTGCATGCTTTTCCCAAAATTTGTTTATAAAACAGTTCTGGGATCTTTGTATTGACCAGCGCAATGTACGGTAGAAGACAACTGGCTCTAAGAAGCACTGTTCACAACATCAGGCAATGTGTCTGTGATTCATTTCCATTGATCGATTTGTGCACTCTTTTTCAGGGTTGAAGAAACTCCCAGATGAGAATGTAATCATTTTCCTCCTCAAACCAATCTACACTGTAAGGGCTTAATGGAGATAAGTTTCATTACCAGATTTATAGCCACTTCTGCAAACACTGGCCTGTAACATCCATTCTAGAGAGAGGAGTTCAGCAAAAGGTTGGCTGACTAAGGGCATGTTTGATTTTTCAGGACGTATCAAGAGTGATTTTACCTGCTTCCCATCTTTGATATATAGAGTACTAGATTTATCATTTGCATTTGGATTCCTGGATAAGCGATCAGACATACAGCATGTGCATAAATACACAGACTTGACCCAAGGCAATCCAGTAAAGTTAACCTTTAATTGATCTCGTTGAGCAAAGTATTTCCCAGTACCATTTAAAGGGTTGCTTTGGCAGCGACGTCTAAGAAGTGAGGTAAGCCGGTTGACAGCAACGTCATTTGTGCACACGTTCAACAAGGGAAACAAAGAACAGGAGAATAGAGGACGCTGTGATCGGAGCTATGTTTTGTTGTGTCTCACGGGTTTCACAATAATGGACATGAGGACTATGAATCTCTACATCAACTGGCAGTGCTACATGTCACTGAGCAATATACAACAACAACAATAACTAACAGTAGCAGATCTACTCCTCCAATACCAAATACAGTAATATTGTCCTAACCTTTACCATGCTAAAATCTTGGAGAGTTGTTCTAATAAAAATGAGGGATATTGTGAAGTGAGTGTTCCTGGAAGAAAACTCAGGACAGCAATTGACATGTTTAAGGGAGTTCAGAAGCAGTGCTTCCTGATAGAGAGAATAACTCACTGTTAGATAACATTATTAGGTGGTTTTGTCTGTTGCTCTCTGCTCTATTATTTCAGGTTATTAGTGGTTCCGTTCATTCCTCGCCACAGCTGATTGTAGAATACAGTATACAGTTAAACCTTAAACATAATAAACAAATAAAAAACAGACATTTATACTTACCATAATCAGACTCGTTCATTCTGTTGATGACCCACTACCCAAACAATAAAACATACATATACTTATTTTATAATACTCACAGCTACCAATAACAGACACATTTGACAAGGTTTACATTCCTCCCACAGAGTTCTGCAGATTTTTCTAAAAGAAAACATGCTGATGAAGCCAAAAAAAAGCCTGCAAATTCCATCAGAGATAAATAATCAGAATAATAAATAATTTGATTGACTCACGCATTTGATATGTGCTGAAATAAGGAAAGTGTACAGCCTCCATGTACTGTATACTTACATAGCCTGTCAGCGAGCACAAATTGAGGAATAAAGTAATGATTCCAGGAACATATATCTTACACGGGTAAAGGCTGGTGGAATCCTACACCACAGCATGAAAAAAAAAATTACATAAATGAACATTACAAATAAAAAAATAAAAACTATGATAAAACACCAGTGCAATACTAGTGTTTGATTTTATTGCTAACTTACCCATACTTCTCTACCATATCAGCCACAAGGATGTTTACCAGCTTCTTACCGGCTTTATCACCGTCTAAAAGTCTGAAGGACACCTTAGATGTTCTCACAAGCTCTTCAAAAATATCAGCATCAACATCAACTCCTGCAAAGTCTTTAGGATCACATTGGCTCCATGCGGCAAGTTGAGCTTTGTTGAAGCTTAGAGGTAGAAAGTACCATTCGATTTCATGTTCAAACTTAAATTTTCCAATGCAACAGATTTTGAGAGATTTTAACATTACTATAAGGTAAAAAAATTAAAACACCACTTTAGTGCGATCACAATTTTATTTGGGATTAAGTCCATTTATAATATACTGAATATCTGATTTAAAAAGAAAGTTACGGATATTATGATTATTATGGCTTTTTTATATGAGTAATAATAGTTAACTTCAACGTAAATAACACTAAGAATAAAGTTACTCTAAAAGTGAAAAATGTACCTTCCTTAATGAATTCACAGAAGTCAAAATCGCCATTTTTCACTGGTATTCGGATCCAGTTTGGGTTCCCTTTAGACTCCACTTGAACCAGCATTTCTTCAGAATGAAACACTCTCACAGGATAATCCCAGTCAGTCGGTGTGCTTTTTTAACAAGCTAACACAAAAATGCCTATAGTATCTAGATGAGACCAAAACTAAAACACACACCACTACAGCTAACGTTAACTCATAAAAATAAACATTAAAAAGCCAGGTCTGCAGCACCCCTCGAAATAAACCTACTTTTGTTAATCTAACGTTAGCACTATGCAGCGCATTTATACGTTGTTCCACAGACTATATTTAACAAAACGCCAAGCATTTCTAGCGACTAGCTGAAATGTTTTATAAAGCTGGTCAATGTGTAAGATGGCGCCCACGCTTCACGATTTAGGGTTTTGTATGAACTCACTATTTATTAAAATGCTCCTTCATTTAGGAAATCCACGGACACGTAATTAGAGACCTAGTTTAGACCGCATCCACAATTTGAATGAACCTTACTGAGGTAACGTTATTAGTACAACGTGGTCCCGATTTATCTTAAAGTCACAAATTGATCAAATGTGACTTACACGACATATACTCCTGTGCATGTGTATAAAAATAACACTTATTTTAGCTATACCATGTGAGAACCTGTTTTATCTGCTTTTTCTTCGTCTTCAAGTGAAATAAAATGGCGGACATAGTAAGTGGAGGTGTGGCTTTTTTGTTTTTACACCTCTTTGGATTAAATTTCACACTGACACCGTCTTAAAAATAACAGCAGTGTAATTTTATCACCATGTAGTGTTTAAACTATGTCAACACTGTTCATTTCTCCCAGCCTGGCATAGGCTGTTTTTTCAGTAGGTCCAGAAAATTTTACACAAGTGATTTTTTTTTTGTAGAGGTTTTATTGAATAAAATGTAACTCTACCTATTTAATAACTTGAATATATTAAGATCAGTTTGAGGAGCTGACAGGAACGGTCTTTGTGAAGTCTACATTAGTATTCCTGTTTTGTGCGCTAAATTTATAATATTCTCCATCTTCATTTTCTCTGGTTTGTGCACACTTTTTTACAGTATAAAATTTGCTCCTTGGTTTCGTGTGTTAATTTCTTAGAAATTTGTTTTTCATTTCGTCCATTAAGTTTGCTCTTTTTTAAACTAAGCTTGCTGCTCCGGAGACTCTCTGGTGAATGGCTTGTGCAGTTTCGGTCATCCGCTTCTTGTACTTTCAGAAGAGGGATTCCTGTCATCATCTGCCTTCCCTCCTAAGTCACTCTGCCTGACTCTGAGCTACTCCTGACATTTGTCCTTGCTGAAACCATTTATGCTGTAGGATCTCCTCAATAGTCGCTCTCTTAGTTGGGTCAACAGTCAGGCAGCGACTTATCAAATTCTGCAATTCTGTACAAGTTTTTCATTGGTTAGTCATGTGTGTTCTTTCATGTCCATGACATGCTAACGTTGTCAAGTATGGAAATATGTAGCATGTATTAAACTTTGTGTGTTTAACAATCTTAATGTCACTGTGTTATTGGTAGTTGATTATTCTCTCACCTGTGGATACTCTAACGTTAAAACTCAGACTGCCATGCATCATGTCTTCAGGACTGCTAAAGGGTCGACATTTGCACATCATTGCGTACATCATTACACCCAGAGACCAGACGGTTGTTGGCTCTGCCTTGTATCTTAAGTCGTTGTAGTATTCAGGCGGGCAGACTCCTCCTGTTCATGAAAGCAAGGCATATTCAGGTTACAAAATCTATTTGCAAACAAATGTCACCAGAAACTTGACCAAATGTCCATTTGTTTTCATTAAATCACTACTCAGAAGTTTGACTTCTCATTAGGCCTCAGTAGTAACGCCAACTTACCTATAAAATCACCCAAGTAGCCTGTACTTTTGACGAGGTCACTGCAGCCAAAGTCTATTAGTTGGACTCGGTTAGTCGTCGTGTTGATCAGAAAGTTATTCAACTTAATGTCCCGGTGAAAGACACCTCGGTCAAGACAGTGCTTGGCCCCGAGCACCGCTTGATACATCAGGCTACGTGTCTGTAATTCGTTCGCCCAATGCATGTTGTTAACCACAAATTTGAGCAAGTCCTTGCAGGGTTCCGGATGTTCCAGGATGAGGATGAACCGATCCTCCTCTTCAAACCATTCCAGCATGTACACAATGTAGGGGCTTAATGGAGCCTGTTTCAGCAGCAGGTTTGCAGCCACTTCTGCAAACAGTGGCTTTGAACAGCCAGGCTAACATTAGAGAAAAGAGTAATTAAGAGTTCAATATAAAATTTCACTTCTGTTTGCAATGTAATTTGTATGTAGTTGGTATTTAATTATGTACATTATGTCAACTTACTAGTTCAATATAACGGTCTCTTTCACACTTGAGGATGATTTTGATGGCAACCTGCAAAAAAATAAATGCAATCAATGAATAAATAAATGAAATTATTTATAAAAGTCTACACAGTGCCAAAGCCTCCTTGTCCAAGCTCATCTCCCACTTCATAAATCTCATCAAATGGTACAAAAACATACAAAGAGAGCATGTTAATATATGAGATTTAGTCTGACATGAAATCCTGTGGCAGTGCTTGAATAAATACACACATGCAATTCACATCAGATACATGGAAACTAAATATGCTCAATGTTTGAAACTAATGCTACGCCCAAAATTGAACACAAAGCAAGTTCAAATTCAAATGTAGTACCTACTCAGTATGAGATTTTGAGTTCACCATAAGTCAACATGTAACAGAAGGATTTATTCAATTGCTTTTAGGCAATACTACTTTGTCAACAGTTATCATTTACGTTTGGAATACCGTATGAGGAATTATACATACATGTATACGCACACAGTCAAGTGGAAATAAACTCACCAGGAGTTGGACGGCTGAAACAGGCTGCTCGGGTTTGATCCTTGATTTGATCCTTGTATGCTTGCAAGCAGCTGGAAATTCTGGGGGTACTGGCTCAAGAGCTGACGGGCCTGGAAGAAGATCAGCTGAATCCTGCAGACACGTTGGTACGAAACCAGGCGGTTCTTGACCAGGATCAGGCAAACCAGACAGACGATCTTCTGGAGGATCAGTCAGATCTCGTAGAGCCATGGTTTCATGGTGTCACGTTTGCGCTTTCGCACAAGCGACTCGAAATAAGCTTAAACGGATTTAATCCAAAACGGGCAAAAACAAAGATACAAAGGGCAGGCAGAACAGACAGGCAGGCAAAAACAAGGTAGGGACATCGCAGATCGGACAACGTGAACTCAAAACACATAGGACTAAATACACAAGGAAATTAACTACACTAACGAGACACGGCTGCAGACAATAATACAATTAACACAAACTAAAGGCAGGGCACACAGAGCACATGACATGAGACAACAATAACTAAAAGAGTCAGGAGACGTGACACATGGACAGATGGACCCGACTGAGGATCAGCTGAATCGGAGTCGGGCTGTGCAAAAAGAGGAGCCCGTTTGTTGCGCTTTTTCTTTTTTGTTGCACATTTTACAGCCCGCCAGAATCTTTTGAAGAGTGTGCGAATGCGTTTCTTCTTCTTTGTGTTTGTTTGATTTTCTAAAAAAACAGAAATGGAAGAGTTAGGAATTATCACCAGATATTACAAGTCACATTTGAGGCTAGACACAAAGAATAAGCATTCCATCATACTTTAGATGTTAGATAAATAAACACTCAAAAGTGTGAAAAACAGGACAGAATTGAAATGACAGTAAACCTACCTTCAGCTGGCTCGGGATCAGCTGGATTTTCATCACAGTCTATCGGTGTGATGCTGGACAGACATGGCAGAGGATCAGGTTGATCCTGTAGAGTTATTGGCTCTAGACCGGACGGGCCTGGCTGTGGATCAGCTGAATTCTGCAGACATGTTGGCACAAAACCAGGCAGTTCTTGACCAGGATCAGACGAACCAGACAAACGATCTTCTGGAGGATCAGTCAGATCTTGTAGAGCCATGGTTTCGAAGTCAGATGGATCCGACTGATGATCAGCCGAATCCTGCCGACACGTTGGCACAAAACCAGGCGGTTCTTGACCAGGATCAGACGAACAAGACAGATGATCTTCTGGAGGATCTGTCAGATCTTGTAGAGCCATGGTTTCATGGACAGAGGGATCTGACCGATGATCAGCTGAATGCTGCAGAGCCATCGGTTCAAGAATGTTTGGATCCGACTGAGGATCAGCTGAATCGGAGTCGGGTTGTGCACAAAGAGGAGCCACTTTGTTGTGCTTTTTCCGTGTTGATGCACATTTTACAGCCCGCCACAATCTTTTGAAGAGTGTGAGAATGCGTTTCTTCTTCTTTGTGTTTGTTTGATTTTCTAAAAAAACAGAAATGGAAGAGTTAAGAATTATCACCAGATATTACAAGGCACATTCGAACATACTTGTAGGTATTAGATAAACACTCAAAAGTGGGAAAAACAGGACAGAATTGAATTGACAGTAGACCTACCTTCAGCTGGCTTGGGATCAGCTGGATTTTCATCACAGTCTATCGGTGTGATGCTGGACAGACATGGCAGAGGATCAGGTTGATCCTGTAGAGTTATTGGCTCTAGGCCGGACGGGCCTGGCTGTGGATCAGCTGGATGACAGTGTGCTGCTGGTTCGAGATCAGAAGGACCACACTGAAGATCAGCTGAATCTGTGTCCGTCACAAGCTGAGGAGGGGCTGTTTTGTTGCCTCGACGAGTGCTTTTCACAGCAAGCCATGTCTTCTTGAAGAATGCACAAAGGCTTTTCTTCTTGTGTTTAGCTGGTTTTTCTTAAAAAAAGAGAAGAAAAAAGTCATACACACATTTAATATATTAAAAAAGGAATTGTTGCAACAAAACTATTTCAGAGAAAGGAATTTTTCACAAGCTTGTTGTTCACCTGCTGGGCTGTTCTCCATAGCTGCTGCTGCAGGAGAAGCCTCTGGATTTGCTCCTGAAGGGTCAGTGATGTTTTTTTCTCCAGCTCTTATTGTATTATCTACTAATATTGAACTCTTTTTAGACTTGAGCTCCATTGATTACAGACAGAAACACTAGTGCTGTAATGAAGTGAGTTTTTGTTTGTTGAGTGTTTGTTCACGTGATAATCTTTCTGCTCTGATTCTCACTCAATTGATCACACTAGATTAGATTAAATGTGAGGCGACGATGAATTTATACTGTGGAATGCTTCACTGTGACGTCACGGATTTCACGTGACCTCACGTGTACTCTGCACGTGCAGCGCAAGGGGCCTCGCATAAACCGCATTATTTGAAAAGAGTAGGCTATTTTATATATTTTAAAAAACAAATGTTCACATAAAAAGCAGAACGCAATATATAATCGCAATTTAATGCTAGACTCAATAACACAAAAATCCCGAAATCGGAAATAATTAAAGCTGCAGTTCGTGACTTTTTGCGCTCTAGCGGTTAATAAACAGAGCTTCTTGCGGAAGAACACTGCAGCCGGAACTACTTTTATGGGTACGTCTACGGAGAATCACGCAGGTATGGGGCTACTCCGCAGCGGTACTTACCCGAACTAGTCCGAATATAAACACTTATTAAAACACTATTGGTGTACTCGCTTAGTAATTTTGTATATCCTGAACATAAAAACGTCTCAGACTGCAGCTTTAATTAAACTCTGTAACTCGACGGAATGTATAAATTTCACCCGTTTTCTAAAGACACTTTAAAACTAACGCTTGTTTACACAGACAGCTCTGCTCACACGAGTTAATAAAAAGCCCGCGTGGTTTCATTCATCCCGAGAGTGTGTTTTAACAATTAATTGAAACGACGGACAAACACAATGGCTTAGGTTTGATTTCGACATCCAAAGGGGAAAATAGTAGCTTTCAAACAAGCTTTCTGCATGTCTTAATCGAATAGCTAACGGTTCATGAATACAAATTTGTATTTAACATTAGGATTTTTGTCTATCAAATAACAATTCTGTAATGTTGTTAACGCTAACTATAAGAAGAAAGTTTAACAAAGACTTAACTTCATTTTCTCTGTCAATCAACAAAATCACGTCAGCGTCGCCGCACTGCTGTTGCTATAGTAACGAATTCAGTTTTATCGTGCGTCTGATTGAAAGAGCAGGAGGCTACAATGTGATACTACACAACAGTAGTATTAGTTAGTACTCTGGAGATGATGATCTGGTGGGTGGTGCTTCAGAGGGAGGTGGCTGTGGTGAATGCCTGACATGGACAGAGTGGCAGATAGAATCCTTTTTTGATTTGATGTCAGTGACGAATCACTCAGCAAGAGAAAAAGCAGTGGGTCCTTTTGGATCAGAGTCTGCAAAAGATCTGACAAAAAGTCCTGTACCCAGGACCAGAGCAAAGAAATTTGTGAACAGTCCCAGAACATATGCTTGCGTATATACAGTACCTTGCGTGAATTATTACATAGATATTACAGAAGGGCTCAGACTTTCTTTTCATTTCGTATAATCAACATACGCCTTATAAATGAACCTTTGTGAGCTGGTTTTTAGAAGTGCTGAAACAGTTTCCCCAGACATTGTCCCAATCAATTATGGCATCAAGTTCTCTCTCCCAGAAATTCTCAACTGGAATGTTTGAATACTGTCGTACCACAGGTGATTAATATATTATAGTCACAGTACCTCTAGAAGCCATTCTAGAATCTATCCAATTTATCATAGGATGAGAAAATATATTATTCTACCAGGGCACTCTGTAAGCTTTCAGTGCAGATCTTATTGTTTAAAGGAGAATGTATGTATTTTGAAGTGTTTTGGCTCTGTACACTTAAGATGTTCTGGGTTTTTTTTAAATATAATTTAGTAATAAATGAATATCTCCACATGTGTGTGTTTTATCACTATAGCATTCTAAGAAGGATTCTTATTTCCATCAGTTTCTAATAATTCATAATTCATACAATTTAAACAATAGTAAATGATTGCTGTTTCAGGTGCACTGATTTTCCCAGTCTTCCTTCCTTTTACAGATGGAAGCAAGAAAATAGCTGCCACTTCACCGTCCCATCCTAGTAGAATACAGTATACAGTTAAACCTTAAACATAATAAACAAATAAAAAACAGACATTTATACTTACCATAATCAGACTCGTTCATTCTGTTGATGACCCACTACCCAAACAATAAAACATACATATACTTATTTTATAATACTCACAGCTACCAACACTGTAAAAAAAACCCCGTAAAAATACAGTAAAAATGTTTTTAACTGAAGGAATTTTCCGTATGTTTAGTTTACAGGTGTTTTTCCGTAATTTTTAATGGCGCATTGCATTGTGGGTGCAAGATCCTTGCGGATTACTTTATGCAGTTTCCGAAAAAGGATTAGTTTAACGCTTCTGAGGTAAAATGTAAGTTTAGGATTTAGTTTTTGTTCTTTACAATCTTTAGTAATGCCAATGTTGTATTTAGGTGCTATCTCTTATTAGTTTGTTGAGACCCGTTGAGTGTAATTTAACGTTACTGTTTTGCATGTTCTCACACAACGACACAATTATTTGATTCCAGTTTCGATTTGATTGGTATTTGTGAATATATGTGACTGTGCCCTTATATTTCAGTGTTTTATTCAGACTAATTTATTGTGGGTGCAAGAAATTTCTGTCACGAATCGCGTGCGGGAGAAGCAAACATCATCAACACACGGATTACTTCATCCGGAGAAGGATTAACGACCCTGAGGTAAAATATTAAGAAGACTTGCTTTTTCAACAACATATTGCCTGTTTTTGCTCTATTTCGCCAACAAAAAACATTACAAACCCAGCCACAGCACTGTTTTCCTTCCTAAATGAATCCACATTTTAAATGAATCGGTTCAGTCATTATGACTCGCTTATTAACGGTGACTTACTGCCACCTACAGACGGATTAATTTTTTATTTTATATCAAAACATGTATGCATAAAATTAGGCCTTTATAAATATGCAGATTTAAGTATGTAAAAGCTGATTGAGCACTGAATATATTGCTTCAGAATAAATTTACACCACCAAAAATCTAGGTGATGCTAAATCCTAAACCTTGTCTGCGTGTTAATCTGTCTGTTTTATTAATTTCTTCACTTGTGAAGTTAAACTAGTATTCATTTCTTCCAGAATAAATCCTGGTAAAAGACTGAGATGAAGGGAACAAAACATCAAAAGACCGTCGAAATTCCTGAAAAAAGCTGCAACCCTGTTTGTTATTTCTGATTTTGTTTTTTGTTTTTTTTCCTTTTGCTTTGGAGCTCAACTTTTGGACAGTGCAGCACTATTATTGCACACACAAATACTGTTTAAAAATAAACAAACAAAAACTTTAGCAGGCATTTTCTGCACATTGTTCAATGAATTAGTACCATGATTTTGTATTCAAGGTTTTGGTGCTTGTATGCATGTAGGTGTGTTTATTTAGCTGCAGCTTTGTTTTTATTCCTGACTTTGTGTTTTTCTTTTAATTAAGTTGACTTGGTTTCTTTTATTTTACTAATGGAGCTAATTATTTTGACAGTGCATCACTAATATTGTACACAATGCTATTTAAAACAGGACATTATTTTAATGTTGCTTTTATGTATGCATGTTATTAGTTGGTGTTTTTGAAAATTATTTTGCAGTATTACAGTTTTGTGCTTGTATTTTCATATGTAATACAAAAGCTATTGCATACATTTACCTGTAGTAAAAAATAAATGTTTGGTTTGTGTACACATCTTTCATTTATTGGACCATGTTTATTATAAATTGTTTGTTTTTAGTATAAATAAAATTAGATATCTTAGCATAACTAGTGATTATATATAGAGCAATACAGATTTTAAGAGGTAAAACATTTTTAGTTAATGCTACAAAAGAAACAGTATGCCAAAGTTTCATAATTTGCTATATAACCATTAACGGAAGTAGTTAAATGGTACGGAGAATGCACTGTAAATTTACGGAATTTTCCGTTTTTGAATTGAAGGAAACGTCCGTAATTTTACCACAAGATGACCTGGTAATTTTCTGCCAACAATTTCTCCTTTTTTTCACAGATTTTTTTTTTTACGGATTCCAGGAACATATCTTACACGGATAAAGGCTGGTGGAATCCTACACCACAGCATGAAAAATAAATTACATGAATGAACATTACAAATAAAAAATAAAAAGTATGATAAAACACCAGTGCAATATTACACTGTAAAAAAAAAAATCCGTAAAAAAACGGAGAATTTGCTGGCAGAAAATTACCAGGTCATTTTGCGGTAAAAATCCTCGACGACCGACCAATGCGGAGCCGGAGAGACGATGGAGCCTGGTGGAGCTGGTGGACTGACGGAGCACGGTGGAGAGGAGGGAGCTAGGAGCCTAAAGGAAGCCGACTGGTCTACAAGCCGAGGTGGAGTCCAGGACCTGGAGGCGGGACGATGAAGCGAGGGATCCTTCATCCGCGGCGGCGATAGAGACTGGCGCTCCAGATGGTGGGCAGAGGATGAGTGCAGGGGCTGCTGGGATCCATCGACGACGTGTGGCAAGGGTCGGAGGATGGGATAACTTGAGGCGGCGCCCAAGGCGCGGGCACTGGGGGCTGCGCCCGGCAGGCGGCCATCAACCCACATCCTCACTTCCTGTTGACCATAACTTTTCTGGCAGGTTGGCTAGCATCTTTTAGTCTTTTTACCATGGGGCCTAAGGCCTTGGCTCCATGGTGTTTACTGATCATTAAGGAGATGTGTGGAATAGAGACAGTTTTCATTTCAAACCAGTCACATTGTTCCTCACTTAACCTTACTTCCACAGCTACCCCTTCCTTTCCAATGTCGATGACTGAGCCTTTCAGGTTGGTATGTTTTTGATCTACATATTGGCTAAACTCTGTTGCATAAACCTCATCATCACTTTTGTCATAGTATAGAGTACAGTGTAATGGGTCAGAAACTGGCAGGAAGTGTCTCAACAGGTCTGGTCTCTGGTTTATCAGCTGCCTAAAGTTGGTTTGTTCTGGATGCAGCACTCTGACCCAATAAATGTCCACCCCCACTCTTCCTGCTGTAGTTAATACCCATTGACCAGCTGCAGGTACTAGACCACCCTTAATGGAGCAGTTTTGTGTTTTTCCATTTGGAAAAGTTAAAATGATGCCCTCTGGGCTACACAGAATTTTCACCCCCAATTTTACTAACAGGTCTCGTCCAAGGAGAGCAGAGGGCACACTGGCAGAGCATAGGAAAGGGTGCATGACCTTTTGACCTGCTACTTCTACAGGCAGAGGTTTGTATATTGACCAGGCTACAATTTCCCCAGAGAACCCTTTGACTTCCTGTACTTCACAAGAGAGTGCGTCCTTTCTCAACCATTCCAGCCTGATGGTAGAGAAGGAGGCCCCAGTGTCCACTAAGGCCTGTACTTGGCTGTCTGTTGACCAGTACAGTTAGGTAGGGCTCAGCCTCAGCCCCCTTATTGGTTCTCTGTGGGTCTTGTCAATAATCCGCCTGGTCTGCCTGGCCCCAGACTGGGCTTTGTCTGGGCACCTGTTGGTTGGTAGACCACGGGACATTTCTGGGGACACCTCTTCCCCGAGGCCCTCCTCTAACAGGAGCCCGTCCCCGTGCAGGAGGTTGTCCCCCTCTATTCAGTGGGCAGTCTCTTTTCCAGTGATCACCTGCTCCGCACAGATAACACCCCTGCTCTCTCCCTGGTCTCCCATAATTCCCCCTATAATTTTGGTTTTGCCACCCATGTCCAGAAGGTGGCCAGTCTGGCAGCGGGTCATATGGATAATCACGTGGGCCCTGAGGCTGATAGTTTGCTGCCCCTTGTGTCACTTCCTGTCCCTTCATCCCCTGATTCATTACAGGCATTTGCAGAGCTCCCTCTCTAGGCTTCTTTTTATTCTTTTCTTTTTCTTTTTATCCCTTTCTTGTTTTTCCATGGCGCTGTCTACATAGTAAATGAAATACCTGGCCCATGTCTCTCCACTACCCCCACACATTTCTGGACTGTTTTCTACTTGTTGTTTTGCTTTTTCAGGAACTCCCTTCACTACTGCCTGCCTGTAAAACTCTTTACAGATGTCACTGCAATCTGGTGTGGGGCCTTGATGAACAGACACGAACCATAAAAGGGGGAATCGCTCTAGAACCAGGTCGTAAAATCGCGCATCCTCCGCAACCCCGGACCATAAAGGCAATCAAGATGGTCAGCCGAGCGATGCAGAGCGCCGCAAAGTCTGCCAGGTGTTCGCAAGGGACTGTCGCTGCAGTGAGCTCGACCAATCCGAGCGTACCCACGTCAAGATTGGGATGATTGAAATGCAACATCTGGTCAACAGCACAATAACCCGTTCTGCGCACTGATCTGGGACCCGTTCTACCGAGCCACCAAGTCAAAAGGTGATAAGACTCCCACGGTGAATCAACGTGGTCAGGACAGCCTCACACTTTCAACCCCCCCCAAGGAGGCTTGCTCTGTCCCAGGACACATTCCTCAAAAGCGCGCCTTTTCCCTTTCGCTACAACAAAGGAACTGCCAGGACACACGTCAAACTATTAAACGAACAATCTAAATGCCTTCCTGTCAAACAGATATAGGTTCATTTGTAAATAACTGTTTAATAAATGTTTTGGGATGTATGTAGAAACCGCTGGGTAATCTTCAAATAATCCGCTAACAGATAGCGCTCCATAAGCGCTAGATAATGCATGTTTGGTGTCAAGTTGAAGCTGATGATGTTTCCAATATCGTGGTGATTGAATAGGTGTGTTTGTTAAAATGCACAACAGTGTATCCTATTTATAAACCTTCGATAAGAAACAGAAATGCAGAATGTCAGTTCTAACTGGGATAAAGTATGCACGAAACCAGAGTCGCAGGCGTGGACACGCCCCTTCGACCTCGGGATTGGACAACTGCCCAGGGCACGGCCCAAAACTTGCACCTCAAAACACAGGAACAGCGAGCTCTCAACGAGCTTGTACGAGAGTTTCGGAACCACCAGGAGTCGCAGGGGAATTCGGGTCGCTGCAGGAATTGCCACGGAAACGGAGAAACTTCGGAACTTGGAGAAGTTAGAAGACTCTTAACAAGAACGACCCGATACCCTCGACTCCGGTCCGCTCCGTTACATCACTCCACGGACACTCACTGCCCTTTCCATAACCAACCCGGTTCATCCAAAGCGAACCACCAAGCTAGAGAGACTTCATTCAAACGGCCCGGGAAAGCCCGACCACGTCATCCCATGGACGAGCCTGCCCAATCAGCAAGCCAGGATTCCCCCAGACCAGCCGAGTGGTAAAACTACCTTTTCATCTCTTTACTGAATCGGCGCAGACACATATAAGCGAAGCTAAACCCTAACTTTGCTTTGTTGGTGCTCTTAGTGCGATCTCAGAACTAGCTAACAGACTTTGGACAGACAATTATCCATCTTCCCTTCCAACCCGTGAATGTGTGTATGAATGTATATGTATGTGTGTGTATGTTTAGTCTTCTCAGTGTAGTCGTGTCAATTAGTAGGTACTGTTTAATAAATTTTGTTTCATTATTACGAATTCTCGTTTGTGTGTTATGTGACCGGAATGTCAAACTCATGCCCAGATCCGTTGTTACCTGCTCGAGGTAAAGCGAAGATCAGATAAACGAGTAAAGTCCAATTGATTTATTTTGCTGATCACAGAGTAAATTCATATTGGTAACATACATTTAAATTGCCCTAAAACGCTGGACGTATTAGGTGATTTAAAGGTGTATTTGAATTACATACTAACGTGAATCTTTTAAGATTCAATTCCCCAAACTTGAATTAAGAGCGAATTCAAGTGATAATTCACAATTATCATAATCAATAAAAGGTATAACCCTACACTGGGTGCTGCCCTGTCCTTTCTTCCCATTCAGCTTCTGTCCTATGCAGATATGCTGATGCAGATTCTTCTGCTCCTATCTTAAATTTGATAGATTGATAAGTCATTTTTGGTGTTGGATAGAGGTTTGTAAGAGCCCTGCTTATTTGGGTAATTACTTTGGACAGTGGTTTCTCATTGGCCATGTCTTCTACTCTAGCTTCATCCTCTAGAGTAGTCATCTGGGTTCTGGTAAGCAGATGTCCCATTAGGGCCCTAAAGTCCCCAATTGCTAGTTCATTACCATGGGTTAATGTGGTGAGTTTAATGTGGTATTTAACCATCTCATTCCTCCCTTAGTTAGATCTGGCAATTTCTGCAGTACTGCATTCATGTCTGCATTTCCCCATGGTCTATACTCTGGATTCTGGTGTCCTCCTGTCCTGTACAGTGGATACTGGGTTGGGTATGTTGTTCTAACCCCCATGTCTTTCTTTAAATTTAAGGCTTGTAATAAGGTGGTTCTTGAGGCACCTCCTTCTCCTTTGTGGGGGCTGGTAGCTGTACCAGCCCTGGGTGGGGCCTGTGCCGCCTGTTTAGAACCCCAGTCTATGTCCAGCTCATATCCAGTGATTGTTACACTATCCTTTTCTTCACCCTGACCTTTAGCTAGGCTCAGCCCTTTCATTGAATCTTCCCTACATTCTTCTCTGATTTCCCTTTCCCTTCTTTCGAGTTCTGTCCTCAGCATTCTGACATTTTCCTCCTCATGTATACTTTCTCCATACAGACTACCTACTCTGCTTCCACATGCTGCCTCCTCCTTATGCACACCCGTCAGTCTCTTCCTTTCTCCAGTCAGCTGCCCTACGCGTCTCTCTAATTCCTCTACTTCCTGAGTTCTCTGAAGTATTTCTCTGTCTAACTACTGTTAATGATTGAACTCATGGGTTGTTTTGTCAGTTCTTCATTTATTAGCTCTCTTACTCTTTTTTTTCTTCTTCTAACCTAGGCTCCTCCCTTGGTTCTACCTCAACTGTTCCTCCTGTCAGGACAAACCTTCCATTTTTATTTGCCTGTTTGGTTGTCGTGGACTCTTGCCCTGTCACAACATGCATCACAGGCAGCATTAAAGGAGCGGAAAGGGCTTTTCTGCATGGGGGGGGGGTTCCACCCATTAATACACTCTAATTGCTTCCATGCCTTTTCTAATTCTCTTGTCACCCTTGGTTTTTCTTTAAAAATGAGCATCTGAACCAAGTAGAGTCAGCTCTAGGATTGAAGCACTCATATGGAGCAGTCTACCATCCTCAAAGCCAAGGTAAAGTTGAACGACTGAACCAGACCCTAAAAAACTAAATTGCCAAAATCTATACAAGCACTTCTCTGAATTGGGTAGAAGCATCACCAATAGCCTTAATGTCTGTGAGATGTTCAAAAAACAGAACCACTGGATTTACTCCTTTTGAATTATCCACTGGATGCCAATTTCCTGGCCCCTGGGCCCCAATGCCTGGGGATGGGTACACTGATACACCTAAGGCCTACCAACAAAAAGTAAGAGCTGTTATTAACACATTTTCCCCACAGAAGTTTTGGCCTGAAATAGAGCAACAGGAATTGGACACGAAAAGAGGACCTGACGAGCAGTGGGTGAGGCTGAAACAAATGAAACGAAAATGGTCTGCCCCCAGGTGGTCAGAAAATAACTGTGCGAACCTCGCACTGCGTACAGTTGGCTGGAAAAGGTAACACATGGTTTCACCTTTCTGCTTGCTGTTTCTGTTCTGCCCCTAGCAGGCCTCTGACAACAGTTCGAGCTGACCTTCGAGAAGGTCAGAGAGAGGGAGAAGAGACGGGAGACGGGGAAACAGCAACAGGCCAACCCGAGAAGGGAGACAAACAACAAGACACTGAGGAAATCAGCCTCCAACTACCACAACTGAAACATAAGAATTTTAAAGTATTATTAAGGCAAGGGGATTTACTAGAAATCCCAGAACACATTCCTAAAACACATTGTATTGGAGCAGACTACGGGTTAGGGGCTGGGGTAGCAAAACAAATCAGAGAAAAATACGGTGTGGAACAATTGAACAAAACCATATCGGAGCCAGGAGACTGTGTGAAGACAATACACGGGGAAAAAGTTATATACCATTTGGTAACTAAGTGGTGGAGCAGGGACCTGCCCACCTATGAAAACTTAGAAAAGAGTCTAAAAGCACTAAAATAAAAGTGTCAGGAAGACCAAGTGCCGGTATTAGCTGCCCCAAAAATAGGTTGTGGACTCGACCAATTGGAATTTAACAAGGTAAGGCAGATTTTAGAGAAGGTATTTTGCAACAGTGACGTTCAGATAAAAAATTCTGGGGCTAAATCATGAGGGATAATATTAACAAGGTGGTCATATGTTGGAGGGTGGGAATTGTTGTAATAATAATAACGTTGATACTGTGGAATGGAACAAGAGAGGGAGGGACTCAAGGCAGACACAAAAGAAATGTCATAGGGGGTTGGGGAGGAGCAAAACTAACTCTGGTAAGGGATATAAATATTGTGTGAAATGTAGTGTGATCATACAGGACTGCCCTGCATGCCTTTAATGCTGTTGTTCTGTATCCTGAGCTCAGTCTCAATTATTCGGACTTTATTAAACTAATTAAGATAGTAAATTTAAAAGTAAATCTCATCATTGACAGACCTGAGCCTGGGAGGGAAACAACGAAGATTTTCCCAACAGGATCCAATTGCAGGCTTTTATTAAACGAAGGCATGGTCAAAGCAGGCAGGCGTCAATCGGGGCAAACAGAAGTATCAGAGGCAAGGCAATAACAAAATCCAAAAACAGGCAAAGGTCAGGTCAGGCAGCAAACAATCAGAACAACAGAAGACAGGCAGGGTCAAAACCAAGGAATCTAAGACTAAGGAAACTCGGGAAACAACAATCTAACAATAATACAGGCGAACAATGCAACCTGCAGGTGAGGGGCCTGCTACAACATTTATAGTGTTCTAACAGTAGCAGCAGTAGCAGCAGAGTAGCAGAAGTAGCAGCAGAGGGAGTGATCGCAGATCACCCAGAGGTAAGAGCTCCCTCTGCTGGCTTGGTGACATAAACATTAAATGTAATCAATAGCTTTTGTGTTACATATGACATGCACCAAACTGCAATACAATAATTTTAAAAACACCAACATTCAAATAACATTCCTACAAGCAAGTAAGCAACATTAAAACAGTGTGTGTACAATATTAGTGTGGTACCTTCAAAAGTTAAGCTCTAAAAAAAAACAAAAAAACACAACAACAGGAAAACAAACACAGGACTGCAGATCGTCACATGCACGCATACACACACACAAAACAAAAGTTAACTGCAGAAAGAACAATGTGTATCATCATTGCAGAAAATGCTTGCGTTGTAACAGCACTTGTGTGTTGAATATTACTGTAGTACTGCCAAAAGTTAAGCTCCATAAGTAAAAACCAAGCAAAAAAAGCAAAACCAACTAAAAAAATGTAAAAAAATTGTGCAGGTTTTTTTAAAAAAAATCTCATGCACAAATTACTTGTATACGCGTTTTCTTTCCTTCTTTGAACAGCAAAAGACAATAGTGCATGTATGCAGTATTACCGCTGCACTGTCAAAAACTTTTACATTGTAATAGTTGAACCAGTCAAAACCACTGTTAAATAAATGGAATAAAAACAGGCTTGTAGGTTTTTAAAATGAGTAAAATTCATATACCAAAAGTATAGAACACTATTAAAAAGTACTTTTACTACTTTTTAAGATTAAATGACAGAATTTTTCCCTTTATCTCAGCAAAACTCTGAAAGAAATTAATACTCATTTAACTTTGCAGGTAAAGAAATGAATGACATAAGTAAAACGCAGACAAGGTTTAGAATTGAGTAAAAAATGTTTTGCCCAATTAAGTTCAATTGGATAAAGTACACATCAAAATTATTCTAATATTACATTCAGGTGTAAACAACAAACATTTAGTCCAGTTCTAATTTTGTAGTACAAATCTTTTCGTTTGATACAACCCTATAGAATCTTAATTAACCTAATGTAAGACATTTTACATAAAAACGATGCATACATTTAAAGTATATAAAGTACATAAATCTGCATATTTTTTATTTCAATTTACAAAGGCCTAATTTTACAACGCATACATGCGATACTAAAAACATTGTAATCTGACATTTAAAATGATTTAAATAAAAGGTACTGTAAATGTGAAATAGGTAGTAGGTGGCAGTAAGTCTCCTTTAATAAGCGATTCATAGTGATTGAAGTGATTAAACGGCTGATTCATTCAGAACAGAAAAACAGTGCTGTGGCTGGGTTTGGAATTTTTGTTGTCGAAAGAGCAAAAACAGTGCACTAGACTTCATGCTCTCTGTAGGTGTTTTGAATGCTTTTTGCATTGTGAGGACATAAAAAAAAAGAGTTTTGTTCTTCTCTTGAAAATGTATATTGAAGAATGTGTGTAACCAAACAGTTGCATGCAAAGGAAAGACACTTTCAAATATCAAAACACACCATTAAAATATCTTTTGCAGTACTGGATTGGAACAACATGAATGACAAACATCTAACTTTTGGTGAAACATGACAATGTTTGAGCACGGATTAAATGGTCAATTGCCATGCTTAATGATTAAGATTTAACCCTGGAGCAAGATTTAATATCTTTCACAATACAACAGCATACGCTATAACAGGGGGCCGGAGCTCACTGATCCAACCAATCAAGTCCTTCAGGCCTATTTGAAAACAACATGGCATGTATGCTGAAGCAGGGTTGGAATAAAACTCTGCAGGGCGCTGCAGCCCTCCAGGTGCTAAGTTTGTTACCCTTTCTCTATTCTCAACATTGCATGCATGGCTTACCTCTGAATAAATTCGAGAGAAAGTGCCATCTCTTTCGGGTATTTGATATTCAAAACATAAAACAAAGAGAATGTGTAGCTTAGGGCCACAATGGGAGAGAGGATGTGGTCGTTGATAATTTCCTGATCCACAGAAATCTTAAATCGTCCATCACCTTAAACAAATAGCAAACAGATATTTAAAATAAAAAATATAAAAGGCTACTTAAACTAAGTTTGACTTTTTTCTTTGTTTGTTTTAAGTCATCTGTATGTAATTTAACCTTTAAAATCCACATTTAACAAATGAAATTAAGGATTTATTTGTTGTCAATAGCAAACAAATAATAATATACAAAATACAAACCCATGACCAGAATACAGGGGGTGCTCGGGATTCCCTGTCCAGCTGCAATCAAGTCCTGTCATTGGTAGGGGAGGAAAACTCTATGAATGTCATGAACCATTTTCAATGTTTCCCTTTCACATACTTATGATAAATGACTAGTAACCTAAATAATATTTTACCCAAAATGTTTATCCATTTATTAATTTTGTTGTCTGTGTTTTTTCACTTTTGAAAAGATTACTCTCTGACTTGTGCATATATATATATATATATATATATATATATATATATATATATATATATATATATATATATATATATATATATAGTACAATAAGCATAATGGCTATAACCTAAATTTTCATTACATCAAATGTGTCCAGCTACTCAGTCAGACCAGTCAATAAACTAATGTGAAGATAGTGTTGTTGATAGTACAGACTTTTGTACCAGTCAGTACAGAAAATGAGCGCAGTTGAGCCAATTCTTAAACACTCTTGATTGGCCATCATATACATGCGTTTAACAGATATGACTGTGATTGGCCACAATGACCATTGCTTCATGTTCTTCACTGATCTCTCTCAGATCTGTATTTGAAAGTGTGCAGCAATATATTAGGGATCAACAAACAACTTCTATCAATTTACATTCAACCGTTTCCATGTGCTTCTGTGTGAGTGCTCAGTGATGATCGTTGTGACCATAGTCATAAATGTTACAGAGAGGCATGGAAAACAATTAACCATTGCTAATGGTTGTCTGTTACATTACAGTACATAAAATTTCACGGCTCCCTAATGTGAATTTACAAACAGTACCCAATAATATAACTGACAAAGTAGGCTCTCTCGTTTGTACTTTTAACAACAGCATGGGGAGATGGTAAATACATTTATTAATACAGAACATAATAGATTATCTGTGGTTTCTAAACATTAAATAACAGTTAAAACAAACAAAACTTACTTCATTTTGACAGTAAAGATGTTCAGGGTTTTCCTTTGGCAACACCAGAGATCAGCTGGACTGGATCGCAGTGTTCAATCTTCATCCCTTTTGAATTAAGGAAGTCTTTCAGGGTTTTTCCTTTTTTGGATAATTCCTCGGCCAGCTTCATTTGCACCGGAAAGCCAAGGAGGGTACATGTGTGATCAAACAGGTGATCAGCTTCGAAAAGGAAAGGCCACTCTTCCAGTAATGCATTTACAGTGCTTCCTTTGTTGATGGTTGCACGTTGGATGCTATATGTTTCACCCATCAATTTTTGAACGCAGGACTCCTGAAGATCATGGGTTATGAAGGCCCTTTAATCGATCTTGTTTAGATTTTGGTTCATCTGGACCCTCAATAGCAGGCTGCCATTCCATACATCCATAGCGATCTGAATGTGTGAACTTTCTGCTCACTGCATCTTCATCCTCTGATGGGTGCTTTAATCTGAAGGATAAGGGTCTCTGAATATTTTCAACTCGGTTTTCTAGCTGTATAAGGAGAGCATCATATCCTGTTCCAACAACTTTTGTTCCACTGAGCTCTCTGTCTTGAAAAGAACAGGGATATTTATCTACAATCTGCTTTGCAACGCATCGCAGCTTTGCTCTTCCTTTGTTTGGAAGTTACACTCAAGGTCTTTGGGTTTCTAGAGACCCCAGGCAACAAAATTTTATTTTTTTATTTAGTAAAATAATAATAATAATAAAAAAAAAAAAAATAAAAACACTGTCTATAAACTCCACATGCACTATGCAGCTTTTTACATAATTACATTTATAAAAAGACCCATGTTTTACATTTTATTCATGAGGATTTTTGGAAAATGCAGCTTTAAAAGTAAAAAATAACTAGATGGTTGAAAAGCTCTACTATTTACTATTTGACCAACCAGTTTTTTTTGTTCAATCTGCATATTACGAAATTAGAATTGTAACAGAAATTTAGTAGTTTAGCATATTTTGTAGTTTTTTTTTTGTTTTTTTTTAGTATTAATACATTGTGATTAGAATCAAACCAGAAGATGTCACAAATATAAAAGTTGGAGTCTTTAGAATTGATCTATTTCAATCATCTGTTTTTCATCATTTACCAAATTTAAATCTACATTTCAGTTACTAATTGCAAGAGAACAAAAATTAACAGTTACACAATTGGCATGAACATCGAGCCTTGAACATCGAGCCTGACTTTCAATCCATATTCCAATTTTTTTTTCTTCTAGATCTAGAAAGTGTTGACGTCTCTACAGAGTCTCATGCCATTTGGACAAAAAGCACAGTAGACCACATAAAATTGTTAAGAGGACGAACAAAGCTTTTATGTGTTTAAGACGACATGGGTCTCAAGTGATTAATGACTTTATTTTCTCTAATCAAATTTACACAACAAACTTTGACATTTAGTAATTAATTAACAACAACAACTAATATGCTAACATTCAATTCAAGTTTCAATTCAATTCAAGTTTATTTGTATAGCGCTTTTTACAATGGCTATTGTTCCAAAGCAGCTTCACAAAAGCAAATTATTACATAACAAAAGCAAATCACTACACAGCAGGATGCATTACAATACAGCAGGATGAACTACAATGCAGAAAGTTCAAGATAGAATTAGTCCAGACAGAAGGTTGAGTTTTCCTCGACGTCATCGCAGGAAGGTCATCTCCTCACTGGGTCCACTGGAGAGGCTCGGTAACTAGATGCCTCGGGATGTGCATCCCGAGGTGGAGACAAAAGGATAATTAGCGTAGCGGCCATTCATACTATTTTGAATCACGATGTACTGTAGCATAGGTTTATGTGAATCTTTATGAGTATGCTTTGCTAAAAAGATATGTCTTTAGCCTAGACTTAAACTGAGAGAGTGTGTCTGATCCCCGAACATTAGCAGGAAGGTTATTCCAGAGTTTGGGTGCCAAATGTGAAAACGCTCGACCACCTTTAGTAGACTTTGCTATACGAGGAACTACCAGGAGCCCTGAGTTTTGAGATCTTAAAGAGCGTGACGGGTTGTAGCGAGACAGAAGGCTGGTTAGATAAATGGGGGCTAAACCATTTAGAGCCTTGTAGGTCAGTAACAGTACTTTAAAATCAATCCGGAAATTAACAGGCAGCCAGTGCAGGGAGGATAAAACTGGGGTTATATGATCGTATTTCCTTGTCCTGGTAAGAACTTGAGCGGCTGCGTTCTGCACTAACTGAAGCTTGTTTATTGAAGATGCTGGACAACCAGCGAGCAGCGCATTACAGTAATCCAGTCTAGATGTCATGAACGCGTGAACTAGCTTTTCTGCATCTGAGAAAGAGAGCATGTGTCTGAGTTTAGCAATATTTCTAAGATGAAAGTAGGCAGATTTTGTAACATGAGTGATATGGTGTTCGAAGGACAGGTTGCTGTCCAATATCACACCCAAGTCTTTAACTGTCGGAGTAACGTTTATATCACATCCATCTAATTGTAGTTTGAGCTCAGAAATTTGCTGTAAACATGAATTTGGTCCGATAAGAAGCACCTCTGTTTTATTAGAGTTTAATAGAAGAAAATTTCTAGTCATCCAGTCTTTTATGTCTTTAACACACTCTGTTAATTTAGACATTTCTGATAACTTATCAGGCTTAGATGAAATGTATAGCTGTGTGTCATCTGCATAACAGTGGAAATTAACCCTGTGCTTTCTAATAATGTTCCCCAGGGGCAGCATGTATATAGAGAACAGTAAGGGCCTAAAACTGATCCTTGAGGCACACCACACTTTACAGGCATTATCCTAGAGCGGTCTCTGTTTATATCTACAAATTGATAACGGTTTGATAGGTATGATTTAAACCACTTTAAAGCCTGTCCCTGTACACCAGCGGTGTTTAAACGCTCCAGGAGAATATTATGATCTATGGTGTCAAATGCAGCAGTGAGATCCAATAAAACTAGTAGCGAGACGCAGCCTCGGTCGTAGGATAAGAGCAGGTCATTAGTGATTTTAACTAATGCGGTTTCTGTGCTATGGTGCGGTCTAAAACCTGACTGAAACTCCTCATAGACGTCATTCATCTTTAAGAAGGAGCATAACTGTGCTGACACATCTTTTTCTAATATTTTTGATATAAATGGGAGATTTGATATCGGTCTGTAGTTAGATAGTTCATTAGGATCAAGTTGTGGTTTTTTGATCATAGGCTTAATAATTGCTAATTTGAATGGGTTGGGTACGTGACCTAATGATAGGGAGGAGTTAATAATATTTAGAAGAGGTTCACCAGCGGCTGGTAATATATCTTTCAGAAATTTAGTTGGAATAGGATCTAATACACATGTGGCAGATTTAGACTTAGCGATTAGTTTATTTAACTCTTCCTGTCCTATGGTTGCAAAACACTGTAACTGAATTTGCTGGGTACTGAGTAAGGCTGGACTAAAGGACAAAGTTAAGGGTTGATTTTCTGTTATTTTAAGTCTGATATTATCCATTTTATTAGTGAAGAATTGTATGAAGTCATTGCTACTTAACTGAGAGGGTGTGCAGCGTTCTATTGCTGACCGATCATTTGTTAATCTAGCCACTGTGCTAAATAAAAATCTAGGATTGTTTTGGTTGCTTTCAATGAGTTTACGGAGGTGCTCGGCTCTGGCTGCTTTTAGTGACTGTCTATAAGTGCACATAATGTCCTTGTAGGCAATTCTAAAAACCTCTAGTTTAGTCTTTCTCCACTTACGTTCTACTGAACGAGTAGCTGTTTTTAGAGCGTGTGTATGACTATTGTACCATGGTACACTTTTATTCTCTCTAATCTTTTTTAACTTGATGGGAGCGACAGTATCTAATGTGCGAGTGAAGATTCTGCACATACTGCTGGTCATTTGCTCAAGATCATCTGCTTTCTCAGGTTTGCGGAGCAGGTCAGATAGATCTGGTAGGTTGTTTGTGATTTTATCTACAGTGGTTGGGATAATGGTTCTACCCAGTTGGTAACAAGGTGCGGCTCGGTTAATCTCACTTACAGAGAGTTTATAAGATATAAGGAAATGATCAGTGATATCGTCACTTAGAGGTAAGATATCTAGGTCTAAAACATCGATGCCATGCGAAATAATTAAATCTAATGTATGCTTACAGCAGTGAGTTGGGCCGATTACATTTTGCTTTAGCCCAAAAGATGTTAATAAATTTGTGAAAGTAGCTCCTACTGTATTATTTGGGTCGTCTACATGAATGTTGAAATCACCGATAATAAGTGCTCTGTCTTTATTAGTTATTAAGTCTGAAATAAAATCGGCAAATTCCTTAAGAAAATCTACATAAGGTCCTGGTGGTCTATACACAGAGATAAGAGAAAGAGATAACAGAGATTTCTTTGTTGCATCCATAAGCGTAACATTAAGATCAAGCAGCTCAAAAGAGTTATAGCTAATTCCAGTTCCCTGAGTAACATTTAGCTCCTGACGATAGATAGTTCCAACACCTCCACCTCGACCTGACCGGCGGGGCTCGTGCTTATATAAGTACCCTGATGGAGTCGACTCATTTAAACTGATGTAAATCGTTAGGTTTCAGCCATGTTTCAGTCAGGCAGAGCGCGTCAAAACTTTTGTCTATAATTAATTCATTTACAATGACAGATTTCGGCGCCAGTGATCGGATGTTTAGGAGACCAAACTTTAAATATTGCTGCTGTTGACCGGTTTTAACTTTTGTTTTGATCGAGGTTATTTCTAAGGCCTGTGCGGGATTTACTGATATATCTGATTTTTCGCGGGACAGACACATTTTCAATGTGGGTAATCATACTCTCGGGTCTAACATTTACATTACATGGCATACTGTCAATGCTGCTGTTGTGTGATTCGTCACTTACATGAACAACAATTAAAGGCAGATGAAAGCTTAAGATGGAAACAGTGATTATAGCTTGGGATTTCCAGACCTACTGGGGCCGCAAGGAATGCTAGGAGGGTTTTTTCTGATCAAATTGTGATATTTTTGTCATTAAAAAAAAGAAAAAAAAAAAGTTTAGGTGTTTGCATAACATCAAAAGACAAAGCATATTGACACTAAAAAGATTGCTTACTCTCATCAATTCAAAAAAATAAATCAAAATTGATTTAGGAGCCATTTATAATACTAATTAAAACAACAACAACAAAACAAAAACGTATAAATGCCTTTCAGATTTTAGAATGGGGTCCCTTGACATTTAAAAATGTTTAAAACCCATACAGCATAGTTTATTGAAGCTGTGCAAAAAGATTAGTATTGTTGTAGTCAAACTATCAATCTGAATATCGCATTAAAAAAAAAAAAAAACACCAAACATTTGCTAACAAATCTAGATTAGCTTTTGAATTTTAAAATTTACCTGAACAGAAAGCTTGAATCAGCCTTCTGCACTGTATGGGTGGCAGAATTCCATCGACGTCCTCAATCTTTACAAAGCTTAGGTCATCTACACCATTTACTCCAATAGCCTTCTGAACCATTTCTTTTACAAGCTCCATAGTGGCATATGTTTAAGCGGGAGAAGTAACTTTGCGCCTCTGTGGTAAAAAGCAAGTGGACTGTAGTCACTGAGCTTGTCAAGATTTTTTTTCGTACACTCCAAGCTCAGGCACCCAACTGACAGTTTTTAGTCGCAGCAGAAGTAGGACAATAGCTTCACTCTTGATAAAAATGCTAGCTATTTGCTCTAACTCTAGCTGTCCCTTGGTGTACTTTAGTAAGACATGCATAACGTTTGCGTATGTAGTGCCTTTAACTTGGACTTTTTCTGTGATAACGGAGTTAAGCGAGGTAAGTCCAAAGTCTGTGACTACTTTTCTTATTCCTCTATCATAGAGCTCTGGATAAAAAGTAGTGGAGCACGAAAGTTCAACTTGTGGGCTAAAGAAACTGCCATGACCCTGATATGCCTGAAGCAACTGGTGTCTATAAGCCAAGGACTTTGTCACATTTTTAAGTTTTTACTTGACCTGATGCACCTTTTGAAATAGCTGTGCTTACTTTCATAGCGCATGGTCCAAGTATGTATGAGTGGACCAAACTGTAAAGTCAAGTCAGCATAGTGGTGTAGATAGTGGTGTTTTGGTCTGAGATTTACATGTGGAAATAACCGTTGTCTCATTTCCACATATTCTTCGATCAGCACTTTCATGTAAGCAATCTGAGACTCTGAAAGTCTAGGTGCACAAACAAATTCTACCAACTCCCTGAGTAGTAAGACAAGCTGCCAGACAGCATCATCAGCATCTGCAATTTTGTCATGCACCAGAAGAGGCAAAAACCTCAGAAGCCACCTGTTTTGGGCTGCATGGCCTCCGAGCTTTATTCCTTTGTTGAGTACATAATTTGGCTCGTTTCTGCTTTCACCAGGAAACAATCTGAGTCTATCATTAAGCGAGTCATAAGTGAACCACTTTTTTGTTTTAATCAAATACTGCAAGCACATTGCTATATCATAATCGACAACACCCTCAAACAGGTCATGTGCTAGGCAGGGTGGTAATCCAGGCTGACAGACATGGAAGTTAGACAGTTTGTTAAAAACACTGTTGCCTTTAATGCCATGGTGCATGGTCATTTCAGGGTGTCTTTCCAAGAACTGCACAGACTCCTTATAAGCAGCGGGATCTCTCAGAGTGACAACTGTGAGAGGGTTGGAGATGAATTCATCTCTTGTCATTAGACAGTATCTACAGAAAAACTCAGCAGAGCTGAAATTTTCTGTAAACCCACCAATCATGTGAGAGCCCAAATTATCTCCTATTATGCATGCAACAGTTCCCCTATACAACTTTCCCTCAAAAGATATGCCTTTGGTTTCCAGCTCACTCAGGTCTGACACTACCTTAGTGAAAACTTTATCCACACCAAAGTATTTGCAGTCTTTTTCTGAACATAGAAGTACCAACTGTATTTGATCCACAGTTGAACAGTTGTGTGGATGAAAGTTTGCAAGTGTGAAGTAGACAGCTAAAATTTTGTGCTTTTGTTTGGCAGATCCGAGTGGATTAGCAATCTCAAAGAAGTCTTGAAAAAGCATCACCTTTAAAGAGTCTTGGTCTGACGCCAACATAGCATTAGATCTAATGACATGGCCATCAATGAAATCATGAATCATGAAGATGCTTACAGCACTGCTTAGTTGCACTGCCCTCTTTTAGCAATAAACTGAGGCTTTCCAGTACTGGAATGTAGTGGTAGTGCCTCTTCTGGCCTTTATCATTGTAACCAAGTGTGACTTCAACGGGCTGAACAAAGTTATAGTGCCTTTTATAATACTGCAGCCGTCTGTAGTGTGTAGTTAAGTAACCATTAGCATCTAAGGCCTTGTGCATAGGACTCTGTTCATATGCACTTTCCCCAAGACATCTTAACAACTCTGCAGAAACACCATATTTTTCAAGATCTTTCGAGTACCTTGAAGAGTCTTCATTTCATTTGCCATCTCTGTGATTGTGGAGACTGGGACTAAATGCTTTGCCTCCAAAGCCAAGTAAAACAGAGCTAAATTCTCTGTGTAAGCATCTTGCACTTCATCCTTCCTTGGGTCTGCATCAGTCACATCAACTTCATGAGGTACACTATCGGAAACATGTGCTTCCTCACCTGAAGATGACTGTACTGCAACCTCACATAGATGAACAGGTGAAATCTGGGTGACATTCCAGCTTCTATGATATCTGGAAATATGTGATGAAAAGGATGTCTTTACATTAAAAGTCTTGGAACACCCATAAAAGGGACAAGTTATAGTCAGCCCCTCTTGTATGTGGCCACTTAAGTGAGACACAAGCCCTTTAATATCTACATACTCTGTGCTGCAAAAATTCATTGAACACTTTAATTGCACAGACACGTTCCGGTTCCATGTTTGTCTGTCTGGATGTGTTCGTAACATATGAACGGCAAAGCAACTGAATGAGGAAAACTTTCTTCCACAGTCTTTATGGCCACACGAAAAAAAAAAAAAACATTGTGTACATGTCTGTGGGTTCTGCAGTGCTTTAGATATTGTGATAATGAAACGCATTTAAATTCACAAACACTGCAAGCCAACATGACTAATACAAAGTTACTTTTTAAGTCTCGCACCAAGACGAGCGCTTCATTTAAAAAAAAACAAAACGATTTTAACTGAATGGCCAAATTAAGACCGGTCAAGAGAAAAAAAAAAGTACCTGACCCTGATCCCTGACACACTTCATTACTAGTGTGGTGAAGTGACAGCCTTTTTATTTTCTCAACATTTTTATCAATGTGCCACAACGTTATTAAAACGTGCCATGCTTGTAATAATACAAAACTACGTAAACTACAACAAACGAATAAGATATAACTAGCACCTTAAATACAATAGCAGCGTTACTAAAACAAGTTGTGTTGTATAAATTAAGAAAAGAACAAAAACTAAATGCAAAGATATTTACCTCAGGGGCGTTAAACCTTATCCCGATTAAGTAAACGGTTTGTTTTCTTGGGCACACAATAAATTAGTCGAATAAAACTAAAACATAAGGGCACAGTCACATATATCTACATTATATCCACAAATAGCAAGTAAATCAAAACTGGATTCAAATCACTGAACGAGGACAAGCACAACATTAAATTAACTAAACGGGTCTAAACAAACTAATAAGACAGCACCTAAATACATTATTGGCGTTACTAAAGATTTAAAGAAAAAAAACGTAAATTTTACCGCAGAGGCGTTAATCTAAACCTTCTCCGGAATTTGAATGAAATGTGTTAATGGCACTTGCCTCTCACGCACGCGTTTCGCGCCACAAGGATCTTGCACCCACAATGCAACGCGTCATTAAAAATTACGGAAAACACCTGTAAACTAAAAATACGGAAAATTCCTTCAAATGAAAACAGACATTTTTACTGTATTTTTACGGATTTTTTTTACAGTGTAGCGTTTGATTTTATTGCTAACTTACCCATACTTCTCTACCATATCAGCCACAAGGATGTTTACCAGCATCTTACCGGCTTTATCACCGTCTAAAAGTCTGAAGGACACCTTAGATGTTCTCACAAGCTCATCAAAAATATCAGCATCAACATCAACTCCTGCAAAGTCTTTAGGATCACATTGGCTCCATGCGGCAAGTTGAGCTTTGTTGAAGCTTAGAGGTAGAAAGTACCATTCGATTTCATGTTCAAACTTTCAAATTTTCCAATGCAACAGATTTTGAGAGATTTTAACATTACTATAAGGTACAAAATTAAAACACCACTTTAGTGCGATCACAATTTTATTTGGGATCAAGTCCATTAATAATATACTGAATATCTGATTTAAAAAGAAAGTTACGGATATTATGATCATTATGGCTTTTTTATATGAGTAATAATAGTTAACTTCAATGTAAATAACACTAAGAATAAAATTACTCTAAAAGTGAAAAATGTACCTTCCTTAATGAATTCACAGAAGTCAAAACCGCCATTTTTCACTGGTATTCGGATCCAGTTTGGGTTCCCTTTAGACTCCACTTGAACCAGCATTTCTTCAGAATGAAACACTCTCACAGGATAATCCCAGTCAGTCGGTGTGCTTTTTTAACAAGCTAACACAAAAATGCCTATAGTATCTAGATGAGACCAATACTAAAAACTAAAACACACACCACTACAGATAACGTTAACTCATAAAAATAAACATTAAAAAGCCAGGTCTGCAGCACCCCTCGAAATAAACCTACTTTTGTTAATCTAACGTTAGCACTATGCAGCGCATTTATACGTTGTTCCACAGACTATATTTAACAAAACGCCAAGCATTTCTAGCGACTAGCTGAAATGTTTTATAAAGCTGGTCAATGTGTAAGATGGCGCCCACGCTTCACGATTTAGGGTTTTGTATGAACTCACTATTTATTAATACGCTCCTTCATTTAGGAAATCCACGGACACGTAAATAGAGACCTAGTTTAGACCGCATCCACAATTTGAATGAACCTTACTGAGGTAACGTTATTAGTACAACGTGGTCCCGATTTATCTTAAAGTCACAAATTGATCAAATGTGACTTACACGACATATACTCCTGTGCATGTGTATAAAAATAACACTTATTTTAGCTATACCATGTGAGAAACTGATTTATCTGCTTTTTCTTCGTCTTCAAGTGAAATAAAATGGCGGACATAGTAAGTGGAGGTGTGGCTTTTTGTTTTACACCTCTTTGGATTAAATTTCACACTGACACCGTCTTAAAAATAACAGCAGTGTAATTTTATCACCATGTAGTGTTTAAACTATGTCAACACTGTTCATTTCTCCCAATCTGGCATAGGCTGTTTTTTCAGTAGGTCCAGAAAATTTTACACAAGTGATTTTTTTTGTAGAGGTTTTATTGAATAAAATGTAACTCTACCTATTTAATAACTTGAATATAGTAAGATCAGTTTGAGGAGCTGACAGGAACGGTCTTTGTGAAGTCTACATTAGTATTCCTGTTTTGTGCGCTAAATTTATAATATTCTCCATCTTCATTTTCTCTGGTTTGTGCACACTTTTTTACAGTATAAAATTTGCTCCTTGGTTTCGTGTGTTAATTTCTTAGAAATTTGTTTTTCATTTCGTCCATTAAGTTTGCTCTTTTTTTTTTAAACTAAGCTTGCTGCTCCGGAGACTCTCTGGTGAATGGCTTGTGCAGTTTTCGTCATCCGTTTCTTGTACTTTCAGAAGAGTGATTCCTGTCATCATCTGCCTTCCCTCCTATGTCACTCTGCCTGACTCTGAGCTACTCCTGACATTTGTCCTTGCTGAAACCATTTATGCTGTAGGATCTCCTCAATAGTCGCTCTCTTTGTTGGGTCAACAGTCAGGCAGCGACTTATCAAATTCTGCAATTCTGTACAAGTTTTTCATTGGTTAGTCATGTGTGTTCTTTCATGTCCATGACATGCTAACGTTGTCAAGTATGGAAATATGTAGCATGTATTACACTTTGTGTGTTTAACAATCTTAATGTCACTGTGTTATTGGTAGTTGATTGTTCTCTCACCTGTGGATACTCTAACGTTAAAACTCAGACTTCCATGCATCATGTCTTCAGGACTGCTAAAGGGCAGACATTTGCACATAATTGCGTACATCATTACACCCAGAGACCAGACGGTTGTTGGCTCTGCCTTGTATCCTAAGCCCTTGTAGTATTCAGGCGGGCAGAATCGTCCTGTTCATGAAAGCAAGGCATATTCAGGTTATAAAATCTATTTGCAAACAAATGTCACCAGAAACTTGACCAAATGTCCATTTGTTTTCATTAAATCACTACTCAGAAGTTTGACTTCTCATTAGGACTAGTAACATAACATGCCAACTCACCTATAAAACCACCCAAGTAGCCTGTACTTTTGACGAGGTCACTGCAGCCAAAGTCTATTAGTTGGACTCGGTTAGTCGTCGTGTTGATCAGAAAGTTATTCAACTTAATGTCCCGGTGAAAGACACCTCGGTCAAGACAGTGCTTGGCCCCGAGCACCGCTTGATACATCAGGCTACGTGTCTGTAATTCGTTCGGCCAATGCATGTTGTGAACCACAAATCTGAGCAAGTCCATGCAGGGTTCGGATGTTCCAGGATGAGGATGAACCGATCCTCCTCTTCAAACCATTCCAGCATGTACACAATGTAGGGGCTTAATGGAGCCTGTTTCAGCAGCAGGTTTGCAGCCACTTCTGCAAACAGTGGCTTTGAACAGCCAGGCTAACATTAGAGAAAAGAGTAATTAAGAGTTCAATATCACATTTCACTTCTGTTTGCAATGTAATTAGTATGTAGTTGGTATTTAAATGTACATTAAGTTACGTCAACTTACTAGTTCAATATAACGGTCTCTTTCACACTTGAGGATGATTTTGATGGCAACCTGCAAAAAATAAATGCAATCAATGAATAAATAAATGAAATCATTTATAAGCGCACTGTATGTTACAAATGGGCAAACTGATTATATTGAATCTGCAAATTTATACACATATATACACACACATATATAGTCATGATCACAAATATTTCTATTTAAATTGATATTAAAAATGTTTTGGTCTAAGCACTGATCGATATCTTCTATATACATTTGGTGAATAAAGCAGTGATTCCTACCTTCTTGCGTTGAATTTTTGAAGTCCCCTCGTACACCGTGCCAAAGCTTCCTTGTCCAAGCTCATCTCCCACTTCATAAATCTCATCAAATGGTACTGCAAAAACATACAAAGAGAGCATGTTAATATATGAGATTCAGTCTGACATGAAATCCTGTGGCAGTGCTTGAATAAATACACACATGCAATTCACATCAGATACATGGAGAATAAATATGCTCAATGTTTGAAACTAATGCTAAAACAAACTTTGAGGTATAGTAAAATATACTTGATTTACTGTCATAATTTTTACATTACAATATTACAATTCATTGAGAATTAGAATTTCTAAGTAAAATTTTAAATAAATACACAATTAATTCATGTATAGAATGAACTGAGTGGGAACAGTAAATTTTATTATATATTTTCTCAAATAATTTAACTGTTTTAAAGTCATTGCACATAAAGCTAAAAATACTGAGTAATTTTAATCTAAAATCTTAGCACCTTCACATCCGCGTGACTAACCGGAAAGAAGGAGAAGATCCACGGTTCCGTGTGACTCACATGCCCGCGCTTTTGAACGGAGACGGACGGTTGCGAATGCGATTGCCACACGTGCGGTTGGGATTGTCACACGAGGATGCAAAGTTAGTGTGTAAGGTAAGTTATTGCCTTTTTGTAGTAATTTATGACAATGTATAGGTCCGTGACAATTTTAAAAGTCCGATTGACTTTGTTGTATTACTCTAGTAGGCCCGCGTTTTCCACTGCAGTCCATGAAGCACTCTCATACAGAAGTCAGATTAAAACCAAAGAAATGTGTGCTAGTGAATTTGTTTAAAACTCTGATTCGAAATTTCCATTAGGAAAGGTTCAGACCTGCGTAAATTTGCCACCCTCCTCATTTAAGTGCTTTCAAAGCATTACATAACATAAATCGTGTGATACGAAAAATATTATACCTTATAAATGTTTATACCTTCTACAGTTTACGTTAATCTTTGTGGATTGCACAAACGTTTCTTCTGAGATATATTACTAAACTGAGAATAAAAAGGACAAAAGATTTGGTTAAACAATGTTAAAAATATTGGTGATATCATTACAGATATTAATAGTACTGTGTAGAACAAATACTAAGAAATTCAGCAGCACAATTTTACTCATAATAAGCCATGTAAAGTTTAGAATCTACGTAACTGGAGATTTTTTGTACTCTATCATCAAATATTGCAATAGGTAGATCAGTTTTTTTTTCAGTCCAGAAAGTGTCTGAAAAGCTCTGACATTGACTTGTGTGTTTAAATGAATGTATTTAATTGTTACCCTAGACGTTATGATTGTTAACAAGCATCATATCAGAATAAAACTCCTGCTTGTATTTCAGCTTCTGTTTAATAATTAGTTCTCACATTTTTTTCTATCTTTAATATAATGTAGTTTTACTATAACTAATTGTGTTTGTTCATTTGCAGGTTTACTGCACTTCGGAAATCTCCCAGATGCATGGTATTCAACCCTGGTGTGTCATCAAGGATAAACAATACACTTCTTATGTCTTGGCCATGCAAGTATTGCAAATTTGAGACATCAAAACGTTTAGAGCTTTTAAAGCATTACAGATTGAAACATCCACATACTGGTCAGGGCTGGTCAGTGCCTTGCTTGCACTTAAATTGTCCTTGTTCATTTAAAGGATGGGGGGCTCTTAAAGCACATTTGTCTAGAGACCATGCACAACCACAACAGTTAAGTCAAACTGTTTCCTTTTCATGCCTTGTGTGTTGAATGTTGAAACTGCTCTATTCGAGACTCTGTCTGCTGACTCCCTCCCGGAACCCCCTCCCAAGCTCCCAGTTTTGTTTTGTGGTGTTTGTCTTGTGGAGCACCAGGAGTCGCTCCTAGGAGGGGGGCTATGTCACCAAGCCAGCAGAGGGAGCTCTTACCTCTGGGTGATCGGTGATCACTTCCTCTGCTGCTACTTCCTGTTTAGGACTATAAATTCAGAAGCAGGTCACTCACCTGCAGGTTGCATTGTTCGCCTGTACTGTTGTTGTTGTTTCCGAGTTTCCTTGTGTTTTCTGAGTTCTTGTTTCCCTGGTTTTGACCCTGCCTGTCTTCTGATTCTGTGATTGTTTGCTGCCTGACCTGACCACTGCCTGTTTTTGGATTTTGTTATTGCCTCGCCTCCTATACATCTGTTTGCCCTGTTTGACGCCTGCCTGTTTGATGACCTTGCCTTTCTTCAATAAAAGTCTGCACATGGATCCGCAAGCCTCAGACCCCTCATTTGTGACAGTAATAGATCTCCAAACTGGATTGCACTGCTATACCCACACATTCAATTTAAATTCAATATTGATTCTACATTCTTACAACACAAATGTCGAAATGTAAACTGTAATGCTAATGCTATACATTTTTTTTAGTCACTTTTTAGTCGAAGATTTGTAAGAAACTGAAATTAATGTTAGTCAATCAATAGACATAAGGAAATAATAAACACACCTCAACTTGTTCACAGAAATCAATCAATCAATCATTTTTATTTATATAGCGCTTTTAACAACACAGGTTGCATCAAAGCACTGTACAGTATAATGACAGGTATGTATAATGACGAGAGTGACCAATTTCTTATTAAATGCAGAGACGGTCTCTGTAGTCAATTCAAGAAGTTAAGTGTCCCCAACCAAGCAAGCCAGAGGCGACAGCGGCAAGGAAACAAAACCCCATGCATACAGAATGGAGAAAAAAAACCTTGGGAGAAACCAGACTCAGTTGGGGTCAGTTCTCCTCTGACCGGACGCCCAGCACTTAACTTCCAGTTCAATTTTAAACGCAGCTGTGTCAGGTAGTGTAAATGACTTAGTGTGTGCGTGTGTGTGTGTGCATCAGGATCTGGTTATCTGTCGACGGGCGCATCTAGGTGTTCTGGTCTCTGATGAACATAATCTCTGGGTGCTGATCCACCATCTAGTCTGGATACAAACTGTGAAAACAGATTGAGAAAGAGACAGGACTAATATTAGCGTAGATGCCATTCTTTTTACGATGTCACAAGTACATCGTATTGTAGGAGTAGTGTTCCCGGTTCCAGCAAATCTAAGTAATGCAGCCTAAAAATCCTTTAACGGATTTGAATAATAAAAGGTGTGTTGGTGTGTTATGTGTAGGCTAAGTTAAAAAGATGTGTCTTTAATCTAGATTTAAACTGGCAGAGTGTGTCTGCTTCCCGAACAGAGTTAGGGAGATTGTTCCAGAGTTTAGGTGCTAGATAGGAAAATGATCTGCCGCCCGCAGTTGATTTTGATATTCTAGGTATTATCAAATGGCCAGAGTTTTGAGAACGCAGCGGACGTGCAGGACTATAACGTGATAAGAGCTCGCTCAAGTATTGAGGAGCTAAACCATTCAGGGCTTTATAGGTAATTAATAAGATTTTAAAATCTATTCGATGTTTGATAGGGAGCCAGTGCAGTGTTGACAGAACCGGGCTAATATGATCATACTTCCTAGTTCTAGTAAGGACTCTGGCTGCTGCGTTTTGGACTAGCTGAAGTGTGTTTATTAAGTGTGCAGAACAACCACCCAATAAAGCATTGCAATAATCTAACCTTGAGGTCATAAACGCATGAATTAATATTTCTGCATTAGAGGTTGAAAGCATAGGTCGTAATTTAGATATATTTTTAAGATGGAAAAACGCAGTTTTACAGATGCTAGAAACATGATTTTCAAAGGAAAGATTGCGGTCAAACAGCACACCTAGGTTCCTAACTGATGATGAAGAATTAACAGAGCAGCCATCAAGTGATAGGCTGTGTTCTAGATTATTATATGTGGGGTTTTTAGGTCCAATTATTAGCACCTCTGATTTTTAAGAATTTAACATTAAGAAGTTACTCATCATCCAGCTTTTTATATCGACTATGCATTCTGTTAGATTCTCAATTTGGTGTGTATCACCAGGCTGCGCTGAAATATAGAGCTGAGTATCATCAGCATAGCAGTGAAAGCTAACACCATGACTCCTGATAATATCTCCCAGAGGTAACATGTAAAGGTTGAAAAGTAACGGTCCTAGCACTGAGCCTTGAGGAACTCCATATTTCACTTTTGATCGATATGATACCTCCTCATTTAATGCCACAAACTGATAGCGGTCAGATAGATATGATGTAAACCATGCTAAGGCGCTTCCTCTAATGCCAACATAGTTTTCTAGTCTATCCAAGAGAATGTTGTGATCGATAGTATCGAATGCTGCGCTAAGATCTAATAGCACTAATAACGAGATAAAACCACGATCAGATGATAGAAGCAGGTCATTAGTAACTCTAATGAGAGCAGTCTCAGTACTATGGTACGGTCTAAAACCTGATTGGAAATCCTCACAGACACCATTTTTTCTAAAAAGGAATACAGTTGTGAGGATACTACCTTTTCTAGTATCTTTGACAGAAAAGGAGATTAGAGATTGGTCTGTAATTTACTAAGTCTTTGGGATCAAGATGTGGTTTCTTAATGAGAGGTTTAACTACAGCCAGTTTAAAGGTTTTGGGAACAAAACCTAATGACAATGATGAATTAATAATGTTCAAAATAGGATCTATGACTTCTGGAAGCAGATCTTTTAATAGTTTAGATGGAATAGGGTCTAACATACATGTTGCTGGTTTAGATGATTTAACAAGTTTGTACAAGTCTTCTTCTCCTATAATAGAGAAAGAGTGTAATTTTTCCTTAGGGGATCTAAAGCTCATTATCTGATGTGAAACTGTAGTTGACGGCTACATAGTTACAATTTTATCTCTGATGGTATCAATCTTAGAAGAAAAGAAATTCATGAACTCATTGCAGCTATACTCTTGGGGAATATTAGCACCTGTTGATGCTTTATTTTTTGTTAATTTAGTCACTGTACTGAATAAATACCGGGGGTTGTGTTTGTTTTCTTCTAAAAGGGATGAAAAATAATCAGATCTTGCTATTTTTAATGCTTTTCTGTATGACAGCATACTCTCCCGCCAGGCAATACGAAATACTTCTAATTTGGTTTTTCTCCACCTGCGCTCCATTTTCCGGGCTGCTCTCTTTAGGGTGCGTGTGTTGTCATTATACCATGGAGTCAGATTGTTTTCTTTTATCTTTTTTAAGTGCAAAGGAGCAACTGTATCTAAAGTGCTAGAAAAAAGAGAGTGCATAGTTTCTGTTACATCATCAAGTTTTTGCATCGTATTGGATGAACTAAGGAATTGAGATAAGTCAGGAAGGTTATTTAGAAAGCTTTCTTTTGTGGTGGAAGTGATGGTTATAATGGATTTAAAGACATTAGGCTTTATTTTCAAGCATTCATACTGTCCCTGAAGGTTGCAGTGAATACAACAGAGCAATATAATAGCATGTAATACAATATTTATTGTATAATCCAGTGGTTTTCAATCCTGTTCTTTGGGATCCACTGCTCTGCTCATTTTGCATGTCTATCTTCTCTGACAGCTATCTTTCTGGATCCCCAGGAATAAGTTTGAAAACCACTGGTATAGTTGAATCAATTTTGGTTAGAAACATTCAAACCATTTTTGTAATGGTTAAAGCCAGGTACATTAAAGGCTTTTTATCTTTTATATTATTTTAACACTTTGTGTCAATTACCTGTGTCAACATGGTAGACAAGTTCTATATTGCTATATCTATACTAATAATCCAGTATAAATTCAGCATTGCATTAGGCTCTGTTTAAAGATTTAAAGGGACAGTTCACACAAATTAAGATATGTTTGATGAAACCAGAGAGCTTTCTAATCCTGAATGGGCATCAATGCAACTGAAATGTTCCCTGAAAGCATTGACAGAAACAGCAGTTTACATCTGTGTGATTTAATTTGATCTATAAATTAAATATAATTAAAGAAATTAAACAGATTAAAGTTTAATTGATTTAAAGAGAAAAATATAAATGCAACGTAAATAGCTAGCAAATATTAAATATAATATTTAATAAAGATATATATGCATATATATTTAAATGTAATTAAATATGGATCTATTAATCTGCATTTGCATGGATTTTCATAGAACTTCGGGTTGAAGTTTAAAGTCACAGTTAGTTCAGAACATCTAAGGAAGCCAAAAAAATGCTAAAATGAACATAGCATCGAGCGGGCAGTGTAAATTGAATGAGATTAATCTCCTATTGAATGAGATTAATCAAGAGAGTAATGAGTTGCCTAGTGTCTGTATGATGGGAAGGGCTGCTTAAATGGACTTTGATAAAAAAAAAAGAGAAGTATGGGCATTGGTGATTTGAGTTGAGGCTGAACCGTATATGAGTTTATGGAAAAAATTGGATTCCGCTAGATATTCATTGATGGAGCTGACTTGGAGTTTTTTTGTGATATTAAGGTAAGAAATTAATTAAGTGATAGACAACAGGGAGAAGGCAAGTTATAGGTGGAAAGGAATGCTTTAAAGTAGCAAAATTGCCATATTCTGGGTGAAATGGCTTGGAGAATCAAATCAAGTGAAGCTTCGAAGAGAGGTCTTAGGAGATGATTCAGAGGTATATTAGTTCTGGATAAGGAGGTGCTGGGGTTGGCAGGGGTTCTGCATCTAGGGCCAGCATGCTGAATTTCTGAGAGGATCTAGGTCCTGATACTGTTTGAGATGGGGGGAGGATCCAGAGCGAGGGTGTTCGGTGGCATAGGTAGGGGCGTGGCTGTGGATAAGGCATAGGATTTAAGGTGGGTAAGGGGGTGCTGGAAGGAAAAAAGGTCATTTGAACCGATTGCAAAGGCAGGCTTGCACTTTGAATGGCTACGGGGACAAGACTGGAGGAAAAGTATGGAAAACAAAGGGGGTTGTTCATCAGTGGAGGCGGCCTCATGCTTTGGCCAGCTCCGGAGGTAGGCAAAAAGCTAGGCAGAAGACAGAAGTGGGATAGGGGGTGCCATAGCCTGTGCCATTAGTGAAGGTGGCCTTGCAGTATGGTCGGCTCTGGTGGCAGGCAAATCTGTGGGGAGGTGGGGAGGAATGCTCGGCCTGCGCCGGAGCATTATATTGAGGCAATGCTGGCTGGTGTTTGGGAGATCGGGAGCTGCTTGTGGCTAAATCTGGGAGTCGGCCGGGCTTCCTGAAGGCATTCTGCTGCAGCCTGAAGATCAAAGGCATGACCCTGGAACTGTAGTAGTCGCCTCGGGGCATTGATAGCGAGCATCCCCGGCTTGACTTTTCCCTGGCCTTAGCCGAGGGAGTGGGATTTAGGTATGTCGTTCCTGTTTGTAGCGAAGCGTATAGGGCTAGCGGGAGATGGCCATAGCCACATTTGTGAATGCCTGGTGCAGGACACTGTCCATTTCTCCTTGGCTGGAGTGAAGGAGAGAGGCATAGGAGGATGGTTGTGGAGAATGTGATCCTCTGCACCTAGGAGAAGGAGCGGTGGTGGTGCTGAAAGACCTATGGCCTTGGGTTGCAGTTGTGGGATCAGCTGGACGTTGGCCTCTTGAACACCAGCTAGAGACACTGCGTTAACGTAGTTGTTATCTTCTGGATATAAAAACACACCAATGCTGAATCGAGAGATACCAAGGCAGGACATTCTAGATAATTTATAGCAGATTTCTATTGGACTGGAAAACAATATAATCACTAATGACATACTGGCTGCGTAAATTATTTGTGCATGCTTTTCCCAAAATTTGTTTATAAAACAGTTCTGGGATCTTTGTATTGACCAGCGCAATGTACGGTAGAAGACAACTGGCTCTAAGAAGCACTGTTCACAACATCAGGCAATGTGTCTGTGATTCATTTCCATTGATCGATTTGTGCACTCTTTTTCAGGGTTGAAGAAACTCCCAGATGAGAATGTAATCATTTTCCTCCTCAAACCAATCTACACTGTAAGGGCTTAATGGAGATAAGTTTCATTACCAGATTTATAGCCACTTCTGCAAACACTGGCCTGTAACATCCATTCTAGAGAGAGGAGTTCAGCAAAGGTTGGCTGACTAAGGGCATGTTTGATTTTTCAGGACGTATCAAGAGTGATTTTACCTGCTTCCCATCTTTGATATATAGAGTACTAGATTTATCATTTGCATTTGGATTCCTGGATAAGCGATCAGACATACAGCATGTGCATAAATACACAGACTTGACCCAAGGCAATCCAGTAAAGTTAACCTTTAATTGATCTCGTTGAGCAAAGTATTTCCCAGTACCATTTAAAGGGTTGCTTTGGCAGCGACGTCTAAGAAGTGAGGTAAGCCGGTTGACAGCAACGTCATTTGTGCACACGTTCAACAAGGGAAACAAAGAACAGGAGAATAGAGGACGCTGTGATCGGAGCTATGTTTTGTTGTGTCTCACGGGTTTCACAATAATGGACATGAGGACTATGAATCTCTACATCAACTGGCAGTGCTACATGTCACTGAGCAATATACAACAACAACAATAACTAACAGTAGCAGATCTACTCCTCCAATACCAAATACAGTAATATTGTCCTAACCTTTACCATGCTAAAATCTTCGGAGAGTTGTTCTAATAAAAATGAGGGATATTGTGAAGTGAGTGTTCCTGGAAGAAAACTCAGGACAGCAATTGACATGTTTAAGGGAGTTCAGAAGCAGTGCTTCCTGATAGAGAGAATAACTCACTGTTAGATAACATTATTAGGTGGTTTTGTCTGTTGCTCTCTGCTCTATTATTTCAGGTTATTAGTGGTTCCGTTCATTCCTCGCCACAGCTGATTGTAGAATACAGTATACAGTTAAACCTTAAACATAATAAACAAATAAAAAACAGACATTTATACTTACCATAATCAGACTCGTTCATTCTGTTGATGACCCACTACCCAAACAATAAAACATACATATACTTATTTTATAATACTCACAGCTACCAATAACAGACACATTTGACAAGGTTTACATTCCTCCCACAGAGTTCTGCAGATTTTTCTAAAAGAAAACATGCTGACGAAGCCAAAAAAAGCCTGCAAATTCCATCAGAGATAAATAATCAGAATAATAAATAATTTGATTGACTCACGCATTTGATATGTGCTGAAATAAGGAAAGTGTACAGCCTCCATGTACTGTATACTTACATAGCCTGTCAGCGAGCACAAATTGAGGAATAAAGTAATGATTCCAGGAACATATATCTTACACGGGTAAAGGCTGGTGGAATCCTACACCACAGCATGAAAAAAAATTACATAAATGAACATTACAAAATAAAAATAAAAACTATGATAAAACACCAGTGCAATACTAGTGTTTGATTTTATTGCTAACTTACCCATACTTCTCTACCATATCAGCCACAAGGATGTTTACCAGCTTCTTACCGGCTTTATCACCGTCTAAAAGTCTGAAGGACACCTTAGATGTTCTCACAAGCTCTTCAAAATATCAGCATCAACATCAACTCCTGCAAAGTCTTTAGGATCACATTGGCTCCATGCGGCAAGTTGAGCTTTGTTGAAGCTTAGAGGTAGAAAGTACCATTCGATTTCATGTTCAAACTTAAATTTTCCAATGCAACAGATTTTGAGAGATTTTAACATTACTATAAGGTAAAAAATTAAAACACCACTTTAGTGCGATCACAATTTTATTTGGGATTAAGTCCATTTATAATATACTGAATATCTGATTTAAAAAGAAAGTTACGGATATTATGATTATTATGGCTTTTTTTATATGAGTAATAATAGTTAACTTCAACGTAAATAACACTAAGAATAAAGTTACTCTAAAAGTGAAAAATGTACCTTCCTTAATGAATTCACAGAAGTCAAAATCGCCATTTTTCACTGGTATTCGGATCCAGTTTGGGTTCCCTTTAGACTCCACTTGAACCAGCATTTCTTCAGAATGAAACACTCTCACAGGATAATCCCAGTCAGTCGGTGTGCTTTTTTAACAAGCTAACACAAAAATGCCTATAGTATCTAGATGAGACCAAAACTAAAACACACACCACTACAGCTAACGTTAACTCATAAAAATAAACATTAAAAAGCCAGGTCTGCAGCACCCCTCGAAATAAACCTACTTTTGTTAATCTAACGTTAGCACTATGCAGCGCATTTATACGTTGTTCCACAGACTATATTTAACAAAACGCCAAGCATTTCTAGCGACTAGCTGAAATGTTTTATAAAGCTGGTCAATGTGTAAGATGGCGCCCACGCTTCACGATTTAGGGTTTTGTATGAACTCACTATTTATTAAAATGCTCCTTCATTTAGGAAATCCACGGACACGTAATTAGAGACCTAGTTTAGACCGCATCCACAATTTGAATGAACCTTACTGAGGTACGCGTTATTAGTACAACGTGGTCGATTTATCTTAAAGTCACAAATTGATCAAATGTGACTTACACGACATATACTCCTGTGCATGTGTATAAAAATAACACTTATTTTAGCTATACCATGTGAGAACCTGTTTTATCTGCTTTTTCTTCGTCTTCAAGTGAAATAAAATGGCGGACATAGTAAGTGGAGGTGTGGCTTTTTTGTTTTTACACCTCTTTGGATTAAATTTCACACTGACACCGTCTTAAAAATAACAGCAGTGTAATTTTATCACCATGTAGTGTTTAAACTATGTCAACACTGTTCATTTCTCCCAGCCTGGCATAGGCTGTTTTTTCAGTAGGTCCAGAAAATTTTACACAAGTGATTTTTTTTTGTAGAGGTTTTATTGAATAAAATGTAACTCTACCTATTTAATAACTTGAATATATTAAGATCAGTTTGAGGAGCTGACAGGAACGGTCTTTGTGAAGTCTACATTAGTATTCCTGTTTTGTGCGCTAAATTTATAATATTCTCCATCTTCATTTTCTCTGGTTTGTGCACACTTTTTTACAGTATAAAATTTGCTCCTTGGTTTCGTGTGTTAATTTCTTAGAAATTTGTTTTTCATTTCGTCCATTAAGTTTGCTCTTTTTTTTAAACTAAGCTTGCTGCTCCGGAGACTCTCTGGTGAATGGCTTGTGCAGTTTCGGTCATCCGCTTCTTGTACTTTCAGAAGAGGGATTCCTGTCATCATCTGCCTTCCCTCCTAAGTCACTCTGCCTGACTCTGAGCTACTCCTGACATTTGTCCTTGCTGAAACCATTTATGCTGTAGGATCTCCTCAATAGTCGCTCTCTTAGTTGGGTCAACAGTCAGGCAGCGACTTATCAAATTCTGCAATTCTGTACAAGTTTTTCATTGGTTAGTCATGTGTGTTCTTTCATGTCCATGACATGCTAACGTTGTCAAGTATGGAAATATGTAGCATGTATTAAACTTTGTGTGTTTAACAATCTTAATGTCACTGTGTTATTGGTAGTTGATTATTCTCTCACCTGTGGATACTCTAACGTTAAAACTCAGACTGCCATGCATCATGTCTTCAGGACTGCTAAAGGGTCGACATTTGCACATCATTGCGTACATCATTACACCCAGAGACCAGACGGTTGTTGGCTCTGCCTTGTATCTTAAGTCGTTGTAGTATTCAGGCGGGCAGACTCCTCCTGTTCATGAAAGCAAGGCATATTCAGGTTACAAAATCTATTTGCAAACAAATGTCACCAGAAACTTGACCAAATGTCCATTTGTTTTCATTAAATCACTACTCAGAAGTTTGACTTCTCATTAGGCCTCATAGTAACGCCAACTTACCTATAAAATCACCCAAGTAGCCTGTACTTTTGACGAGGTCACTGCAGCCAAAGTCTATTAGTTGGACTCGGTTAGTCGTCGTGTTGATCAGAAAGTTATTCAACTTAATGTCCCGGTGAAAGACACCTCGGTCAAGACAGTGCTTGGCCCCGAGCACCGCTTGATACATCAGGCTACGTGTCTGTAATTCGTTCGCCCAATGCATGTTGTTAACCACAAATTTGAGCAAGTCCTTGCAGGGTTCCGGATGTTCCAGGATGAGGATGAACCGATCCTCCTCTTCAAACCATTCCAGCATGTACACAATGTAGGGGCTTAATGGAGCCTGTTTCAGCAGCAGGTTTGCAGCCACTTCTGCAAACAGTGGCTTTGAACAGCCAGGCTAACATTAGAGAAAAGAGTAATTAAGAGTTCAATATAACATTTCACTTCTGTTTGCAATGTAATTTGTATGTAGTTGGTATTTAATTATGTACATTATGTCAACTTACTAGTTCAATATAACGGTCTCTTTCACACTTGAGGATGATTTTGATGGCAACCTGCAAAAAATAAATGCAATCAATGAATAAATAAATGAAATTATTTATAAGCGCACTGTATGTTACAAATGGGCAAACTGATTATATTGAATCTGCAAATTTATACACATATATACACACACATAGAAATATTTGTGATCATGATATTGTGATTATATATTTAAATTGATATTAAAAATGTTTTGGTCTAAGCACTGATCGATATCTTCTATATACATTTGGTGAATAAAGCTGTGATTCCTACCTTCTTGCGTTGATTTTTGAAGTCCTCGTACACAGTGCCAAAGCCTCCTTGTCCAAGCTCATCTCCCACTTCATAAATCTCATCAAATGGTACTGCAAAAACATACAAAGAGAGCATGTTAATATATGAGATTCAGTCTGACATGAAATCCTGTGGCAGTGCTTGAATAAATACATGCAATTCACATCAGATACATGGAGAATAAATATGCTCAATGTTTGAAACTATAGCTACACCCAAAATTGAACACAAAGCACGTTCAAATTCAAATGTAGTACTACAGAAGTATGAGCAGTATGAGATTTTGAGTTCACCGTAAGTCAACATGTAACAGAAGGATTCTTTCAATTGCTTTTAGGCAATACTACTTTGTCAACAGTTATCATTTACGTTTGGAATACCGTATGAGGAATTATACATACATGTATACGCACACAGACAAGTGGAAATAGACTCACCTGGAGTTGGACGGCTGAAACAGGCTGCTCGGGTTTGATCCTTGATTCGTCTATGCTTGTGTGACGGGACTAAGTGATTGACATCAGTCTTCACCTATCAGGGACTGGGTCAGTCCATTTAAGGCTGGATTGGTTGTCACTCGGGGTGCGTCACGTCCGATTTTTCCCGCCCGTGTTCATTGTTTGTGTGGACTAGCTGCAGTGTCTCATTTGCATTGTTGCGGCATTAGTGGAGCTGATGACTGTCCGCCTTTCAGGCATGATTTCCTGTACCCCATTGTGTGCGCGGAAGGCATGAGTGACAAACCGGTGCCCATAACTATTTATTGCGGCGTAATATTCTCACGGATCCTCCCTTTCTTTTGTTCGTCTTTCAGAAAACGCGTGTTTTTGGACTCATCTTATGCTGTTACATTATCCTGGTTACAACGCGGAAGCTGCCATCAGTAACTCCCAAAAGGGGACTGTTCGGGTTTGGGATTGATGTGGTTTTAAGTCCCGCTTTGAATTTATGTATTCACCCCCTTATTCTCATTCGTTACACTTGTCTTTTGTTTTGTTCTATTTCATTTTGTGAATTTAGTTTATTTTCTTTTTCTTGGTCGAATTGTTTGGTTTAAATTTACTTTTTTGGATGTAACCCGATTTTGTATTTGATTTAAGTCTTTTGTTTTCTTTTGTTTGTACCCTGTGGTGCGGCGTGGCTTTAATGTATTGTTTGTTATACTTTGAGGTTGATGTTGTTGTAATTTTGTATTTTACTTTGTTTTTGCTTCATTGCAGGAGCTGGGGTCCCACGGGTGGTTGGATTTCTTTCCTGGTGGTGGTTCTTGGTATGCTGTGTAACACTGAGTGTTTAGTAGTGTGATCTGAGTGCACAGGTGTGTGTGTGGAAGTGTGCCATCGTAAAAACCGAACTCCTCTTGCCACTGGAAGCCTCAGCCCTGCTGGATGTATGTGATTTTGTTCTAGGGCCTCAACCTTAGATTAATTTTGTATTCATATTCTTTTGTTTTGAAGCGGTGCTTTTTCTTTTTGCCCCCGTATTTTAAAGTTTATGTATTAATAAACTTTATACTTTTATATGCTACCCCAGTGTCTGGCCTAACTTCTTATGAGGGATCCGAACCTGTGTCCAATTATAATTGTTCCCTGGGAATAATCCCTAGGGTGGCGTAGTCGGATTTCTTTGAGTTAAGCGTTGCTGTTAAAAACGATTCCCCCCTCCCGCCACATTCTGGCGTAGTCGGCAGGGTTCCCTCTTGTGTAGGCCAGAGACTCGGGAGTGATTTGTTTGTTTTTTTGATAGGAACCAGTCCGTGGCAGTCCCTTTTTGAGGTGAATCGGCAGTTTGAGTTTCCATATTAGTAAGTCTTTGGGCGTTGACTGTTATGGAGGACGAAATGCGTGAGTTACGAGATTTGGTAGCCCAGTTAAAAGCAGATAATGAGAGGCTGCGTCAAGAACAAATGCCTGTTGCCCAGCCGGGCCCATCTAATGTGTCTCTTCCTACGGTAGTAGATCCCCCACTCATTGGGGCCGGTGCACCAACAGCTGAGCGACTTGTTTTTGTCCCTCGAGATCGTAAGTGCCCTAAGTTTAGTGGTCGGTCGGGCGTTGGCATCGATGAGTGGGTGGAGGAGGCTCAGGCTTGTATGCGGCTTCGCCACCTCTCTACAGCTGATCAAGCATTTTTTCTGGTTGATCATCTGGAGGGAGAGGCGAGGGAAGAAATTCGTTATCGGCCAGCAAACGAAAGGGAGGATCCAAAACAAATTATTAGAGTATTACGTGAATTATATGGTTGCACAAAGTCTTATGTAGCACTTCAAGAGGCGTTTTTTTCCAGAAGACAACAGGAAGGAGAAACTTTGGTGGAATTTTCTTTGGCCTTGATGAGTCTTTTGGATAGAGTGAGAAGTCAGTCACCTCATGGCATGCCTAATGCTGACGTTTTATTGAGAGACCAGTTTGTGGAGTATGTTAATGATTGTGCTCTTCGACGGGAACTTAAGCAACTAGTGCGTCGTCAACCTACAGCCACCTTGTTTGAAGTTCGTAGCGAAGCCCTGCGTTGGGAAAGGGAAGGCATGCCTGGGGGTGCGTGGTAGAAGTCAGTCAGTCCTTCCGCTTATGGCATTCAGTATGGTGTACAGGGACATCAGTATGTCAACAGTAAAAAATGGTTCAGCGGCGTCAGAAATGAGCGAATTACGGGACATGCTGCGAAAGCAGCAACAACAGTTGAATCAATTATCCCAAAGTATGGCTCAGTTGCAAAATCCTCAGGTGCGCCCGCGACCACTGAAGGCCAATATAATCTGTCGGAAGGTGTCAACAACCTGGCCATTTTGCCAGGGATTGTGACGGGGAGAGGATATCTGTCCGCCCACCACCAACTCGCGGGAATGTAGCATTGATGAGGGGTGAACAGTCATCGTCCATGCAGCCGCCGGAAAACTAGTTCCCACTGAGTTGCAGGGCCACAGCTTGGTTGGGAGAAGGATAGGCTCAACGAATGTCACTGATTCTGATTTTATGTCACGTTTATGTCCACTTGTCCAAAACTTGTCGTATCTATGGGTGGGGTTAAAGTACCTTGCCTGGTGGACACTGGTTCCATGGTGTCTACCATGACGGAGAGCTGTTTTGTGACTAATTTTGGGTCATGGGGTCAGGAGCGGCTTAGGTCATGTCATTGGTTGCAGCTTCGAGCTGCAAATGGCCTTTCAATCCCTTATGTTGGTTATTTGGAATTGGATGTGGAGCTCTGTGGGCGTGTGGTTTTAGGCTGTGGTGTGTTGGTGGTCCGAGATCCTCCTGGTGGTGTCTGTGCACAAGTTCCTGGGGTGTTGGGTATGAACATCCTCAGCCGATGCTACCGGGAGCTCTTCGGCCAGCATGGTACAGCCCTTTTGATTTGCCATCAGTGTCAAGGGCCCCTAGTTTCGTTTTCAAGCTTTGCAACATTGCCATCGGATAGATGCTCAACCAGTTGTGGAAGGTAAGGGACGCGTAAAGATGCGTGGACGTCGGGCGTGTCGCATCGTGGTGGAACTATGAAATTTGTTGCTGCAACTTGTTCCGTGCAATATTCGGGTAGTACCGTACTGTTTGAACCACCCACTTCTGGTCTACCAGCAGGTTTGTTGGCTTCTCCTGCTCTTTTGCGGGTGGACAATGGTACTGTGTATGTGCCTGTAGTTAATGTTGGTACCAGCGATATAGTGCTGTATGCCAACTCTATTATTGGTACTGTGAACAAGGTTGATGTGGTTAGTTTACCCCCAGAGGTTGCCGAAGTTAAAACAGCTGAAGTTAGGGTGAGTATGCAGGTTGTGCAGGCTTCTCCTACTGTGCAGGAACAGATAGCCACGTTAGATTTATCTGTGCTGTCGGAAGAAGAACAGGGTAAGGTTAGGGCATTACTGGAGAAGTACTTGCCCGTGTTTTCTGCACATGATGGTGATTTGGGATGTACTAATCTAATATCCCATGATATACCTTTGTTGGACGACATCCCTGTTAGACAGCGCTTTAGACGCATTCCGCCATCGGAGTATGAGGTGGTAAAGGCGCACATAAATCAACTGTTGGAAACCCAGGTAATCAGAGAGAGCTGTAGTCCTTATGCTTCGCCAATTGTTCTGGTGAAAAAGAAAGACGGTAGTTTACGTATGTGTGTAGACTATCGCCGGTTAAACTCAAAGACTAGAAAAGATGCATTCCCTTTACCACGCATCGAGGAGACTTTAGACTCACTGGCAGGAGCCCGTTGGTTTTCTACCATGGATCTGGCCAGTGGGTACAACCAAGTACCTGTGGCAGAGCGGGATAAACCTAAAACTGCTTTTTGCACCCCGTTTGGCCTTTTTGAGTGGAATAGGATGCCATTTGGGTTGTGCAATGCCCCAGGCACCTTCCAGCGATTGATGGAACGGTTGTTTGGGGATCAGCAGTGTCAATCCCTCCTTTTGTATCTTGATGATATTGTAGTATTCTCCTCTTCTGTTGATGAACATCTTGCTCGGATGGAGCTTGTCTTGAGTCGCTTGCAAATGGAAGGGTTAAAGGCCAAACTATCTAAATGTGCCTTTTTAAAAAGAAGTGCATTATTTGGGACATGTTATCTCTTCTGAAGGGGTCTCTACTGACCCAGGTAAGGTGGAGGCAGTTGCACAATGGCCTCGGCCAACTTGTGTTTCAGAGTTGCGCTCCTTTTTGGGGTTTGCTAGCTACTACCGGCGCTTTGTGGAGGGGTTTGCTAAGTTAGCTGCCCCTCTCCACAGGTTGGTAGCGCAGCTGGCAAACTCAAAGCGTCCAAAGCAAGTGGCCCAAGACTTTGTTGAAGCCTGGTCAGCTGAATGTCAGTGTAGCTTTGAGGGGTTGAAGGGCAAGTTAACAACAGCACCAGTACTTGCCTATGCTGACTTTTCACTACCGTTTATTTTAGAGGTAGATGCCAGTCATGGTGGACTAGGGGCAGTCCTTTCACAGGAGCAGCAAGGTAGGGTGCGCCCTATAGCCTATGGTAGTCGTAGTCTTAGGCCCACGGAACGCAATACATCTAACTACAGTTCTATGAAATTGGAGTTTTTGGCACTCAAGTGGGCCATGACTGAAAAATTTAGGGAGTACTTGCTGGGCCATAAATGCTTTGTCTTTACTGACAACAACCCCCTTAGTTACTTGACATCTGCGAAATTGGGTGCTATGGAACAGCGTTGGGCTGCCCAAGTGGCAGCATTTGACTTCGAAATTAAATATAGGTCAGGGAAAAGCAATCGTAACGCTGATGCCTTGTCACGACAAAATTTTTCAAGTGCAAGAGAAGTGCGTGAGTGGTGCCCAGGTGTAGCTGTTCCAGGAGCTTTGCAGCAAGCTGCCCAGGTGGAATTTGTGACCTCAGTCAATCAGGTCACCTCGCTCCCGTGCTTTTCTAGCAGGGACATGGGTGTTCAGCAGGCAGCAGACCCAGTTATTGGGGAGTTCTTGGCATTCTGGAGGCGCAGGTTGCTTCCAACTTCGGAGGAGCGCAAGAAACTCTCAAAGTTGGCGATCATTCTGCTTCGACAATGGGATCGCCTTGTGGAGACTGATGGGGTGCTCTATCGCGTGTGCTTCGCCCAGATGGCGGCGAGAGATCTTTCAGGTGTTATTGCCAGCAGTTTTGAAGCCTGAAGTCTTAACCCAGCTTCACCAACAGCATGGGCACCAGGGAGTGGAGCGTACATCTCAACTTGTGCGTCAGAGATGCTACTGGCCTCGAATGTCGGCAGATATTGCCCGTTGGTGCCAGGAGTGTGAGCGGTGCCAGTGTGCTAAAGGTGCCCCCTCTGCCCCTAGAAGTTTTATGGGACATTTTTGTTGGCTGCCCGACCTAATGAAATTTTGGCTTTGGACTTCACTGTGTTGGAGCCCTCAAGGTCTGGGTTGGAGAATGTCTTGGTGATGACTGATATCTTCACAAAGTATACCTTGGCAGTGCCCACTAGAGATCAGCGGGCAGAGACTGTAGCTCAGGTTCTTGTGATTGAGTGGTTTTGCAAATTTGGTGTGCCTGGTCGTATTCACTCCGACCAGGGCCGTAATTTTGAATCCACTCTCATTCAGCAACTTTGTAGTTTGTATGACGTCAAGAAGTCACGTACTACCCCATATCACCCAGCTGGAAATGGTCAATGTGAACGCTTTAATAGAACCTTACATGATTTGTTGCGCACTTTGCCACTTTCCAAAAAGAATGATTGGCCGCTTTGTCTTCCTCAGGTGCTTTTCGCATATAATAGCACCCCACATCAGGTAACGGGGGAGTCTCCATATTTTTTAATGTTTGGGCAGGAGCCCAGACTCCCTGTTGATTTTCTTTTAGGCAGAGTCCAAGAGCCATTGGCTGGCAGTGTTCATAGGTGGATTCTGGAGCAGCAGGGACGTTTGCAGGTGGCGTTTGAAGGTGCCCGGGAGCGGTTGGGGGCCACAGCCGATCGGCGCAAAGCTCGGCATGACCTGCAGGTAAAGGAAGCACCACTGAAGGAGGGTCAGCGGGTATACCTCCGCGATCATAGCGTGAGGGGTAGATGTAAAATCCAGGACCTGTGGAGCTCAGTGGTGTATCAGGTCATGAAGGCACCAAAGGAAGGTGGGGTGGTTTACACCATTGCTCCCATCACAGACTTGGGTAAGGTAAAGCATGTGCACCGGTCCCTGCTGAAGAGTTTGATCGACCAGGTTCCACCTTTTGTATTGAACACCCCAGTCGTTGAATCTCCGCCACCTCTGCTAGAGGAGCATGATGATGCTGATGCTGATGAAGAGTTGTTTGTTTTAGTACCTGACATGCCACAAGATAGGGGTGGGTTAAGGCTACAGGATGTTGGTCCCTTCACTCCTCAGACATTAGGTAATGCACAAGCACAAGGGGACACTTGTAGGGCAACTAGCGACTCTGTGGGGGAAGTGGATTCGCAGCCAGTTGCATTGCCTTCTAATGCACTGGAGGTAGCTGAGAGTGTGGTAAGGAGGACTGGGAGAAGAACTGCAGGTCAGCACTCTAATATAAATCATCTCCCTCGAGCAGTGGGTGTTGGTTCTGTGTCTAGCATGATGGGTAGTACAGTTGCCACCCTGTTCCGGCCTTGGAGTTGAGTGTTGGGTTAGGCTGTTCAGCTCACCGTCGAGGCGACGTTGCAGAAACTCGGGGTGGAATGTGACGGGACTAAGTGATTGACATCAGTCTTCACCTATCAGGGACTGGGTCAGTCCATTTAAGGCTGGATTGGTTGTCACTCGGGGGGTGCGTCACGTCCGATTTTTCCCGCCCGTCTTCATTGTTTGTGTGGACTAGCTGCAGTGTCTCATTTGCATTGTTGCGGCATTAGTGGAGCTGATGACTGTCCGCCTTTCAGGCATGATTTCCTGTACCCCATTGTGTGCGCGGAAGGCATGAGTGACAAACCGGTGCCCATAACTATTTATTGCGGCGTAATATTCTCACGGATCCTCCCTTTCTTTTGTTCGTCTTTCAGAAAGCGCGTGTTTTGGACTCATCTTATGCTGTTACATTATCCTGGTTACAACGCGGAAGCTGCCATCAGTAACTCCCAAAGGGGACTGTTGGGTTTGGGATTGATGTGGTTTTAAGTCCGCTTCGAATTTATGTATTCACCCCCCCCCCTTATTCTCATTCGTTACACTTGTCTTTTTGTTTTGTTCTATTTCATTTTGTGAATTTAGTTTATTTTCTTTTTCTTGGTCGAATTGTTTGGTTTAAATTTACTTTTTTGGATGTAACCCGATTTTGTATTTGATTTAAGTCTTTTTGTTTTCTTTTGTTTGTACCCCTGTGGTGCGGCGTGGCTTTAATGTATTGTTTGTTATACTTTGAGGTTGATGTTGTTGTAATTTTGTATTTTACTTTGTTTTTGCTTCATTGCAGGAGCTGGGGTCCCACGGGTGGTTGGATTTCTTTCCTGGTGGTGGTTCTTGGTATGCTGTGTAACACTGAGTGTTTAGTAGTGTGATCTGAGTGCACAGGTGTGTGTGTGGAAGTGTGCCATCGTAAAAACCGAACTCCTCTTGCCACTGGAAGCCTCAGCCCTGCTGGATGTATGTGATTTTGTTCTAGGGCCTCAACCTTAGATTAATTTTGTATTCATATTCTTTTGTTTTGAAGCGGTGCTTTTTCTTTTTGCCCCCGTATTTTAAAGTTTATGTATTAATAAACTTTATACTTTTATATGCTACCCCAGTGTCTGGCCTAACTTCTTATGAGGGATCCGAACCTGTGTCCAATTATAATTGTTCCCTGGGAATAATCCCTAGGGTGGCGTAGTCGGATTTCTTTGAGTTAAGCGTTGCTGTTAAAAACGATTCCCCCCTCCCGCCACACTTGCAAGCAGCTGGAAATTTTGGGGGTACTGGCTCAAGAGCTGACGGGCCTGGAAGAAGATCAGCTGAATCCTGCAGACACGTTGGTACAAAACCAGGCGGTTCTTGACCAGGATCAGACAAACCAGACAGATGATCTTCTGGAGGATCAGTCAGATCTTGTAGAGCCATGGTTTCAAGGACAGATGGATCCGATTGATGATCAGCTGAATTCTGCAAACATGTTGGCACAAAACCAGGCAGTTCTTGACCAGGATCAGACGAACCAGACAAATGATCTTCTGGAGGATCAGTCGGATCTTGTGGAGCCTTGTTTTCGAAGTCAGATGGATCCGACTGATGATCAGCCGAATCCTGCAGACACGTTGGCACAAAACCAGGCGGTTCTTGACCAGGATCAGACGAACAAGACAGATGATCTTCTGGAGGATCTGTCAGATCTTGTAGAGCCATGGTTTCATGGACAGAGGGATCCGATGATCCGCTGAATGCTGCAGAGCCATCGGTTCAAGAATGTTTGGATCCGACTGAGGATCAGCTGAATCGGAGTCGGGCTGTGCACAAAGAGGAGCCACTTTGTTGTGCTTTTTCCGTGTTGATGCACATTTTACTGCCCGCCACAATCTTTTGAAGAGTGTGAGAATGCGTTTCTTCTTCTTTGTGTTTGTTTGATTTTCTAAAAAAACAGAAATAGAAGAGTTAAGAATTATCACCAGATATTACAAGGCACATTCGAACATACATGTAGGTATTAGATAAACACTCAAAAAAGTGGGAAAAACAGGACAGAATTGAATTGACAGTAGACCTACCTTCAGCTGGCTTGGGATCAGCTGGATTTTCATCACAGTCTATCGGTGTGATGCTGGACAGACATGGCAGAGGATCAGGTTGATCCTGTAGAGTTATTGGCTCTAGACCGGACGGGCCTGGCTGTGGATCAGCTGGATGACAGTGTGCTGCTGGTTCGAGATCAGAAGGACCACACTGAAGATCAGCTGAATCTGTGTCCGTCACAAGCTGAGGAGGGGCTGTTTTGTTGCCTCGACGAGTGCTTTTCACAGCAAGCCATGTCTTCTTGAAGAATGCACAAAGGCTTTTCTTCTTGTGTTTAGCTGGTTTTTTTAAAAAAAAAAAAAAGAAAGAAAAAAGTCATACACACATTTAATATATTAAAACAGGAATTGTTGCAACAAAACTATTTCAGAGAAAGGAATTTTTCACAAGCTTGTTGTTCACCTGCTGGGCTGTTCTCCATAGCTGCTGCTGCAGGAGAAGCCTCTGGATTTGCTCCTGAAGGGTCAGTGATGTTTTTTTCTCCAGCTCTTATTGTATTATCTACTAATATTGAACTATTTTTAGACTTGAGCTCCATTGATTACAGACAGAAACACTGGTGCTGTAATGAAGTGCTGGAAAACAGTTATTTTGAGTGTTTGTTCACGTGATAATCTTTCTGCTCTGATTCTCACTCAATTGATCACACTAGATTAGATTAAATGTGAGGCGACGATGAATTTATACTGTGGAATGCTTCACTGTGACGTCACGGATTTCACGTGACCTCACGTGTACTCTGCATGCAGCGCTAAGGGGCCTCGCATAAACCGCATTATTTGAAAAGAGTAGGCTATTATATATATTTTAAAAAACAAATGTTCACATAAAAAGCAGAACGCAATATATAATCGCAATTTATTGCTAGACTCAATAACACAAAAATCCCGAAATCGGAAATAATTAAAGCTGCAGTTCGTGACTTTTTGCGCTCTAGCGGTTAATAAACAGAGCTTCTTGCGGAAGAACACTGCAGCCGGAACTACTTTTATGGGTACGTCTACGGAGAATCACGCAGGTATAGGGCTACTCCGCAGCGGGACTTACCCGAACTACTCCGAATATAAATGTAACCCGTTTACCGGAATTATATAAATAAGAGGAGGAAAAATATCTACAGGGTCTGAGCTCACCAAATATATGTTATTTATATTAACCACTAGTATTTGGAGTCTCGGGTTCGGGGGCTTACACTAAACACAGAATTGTATAAAAAATAATAATTGTGCTTAAGAAATGTGTCTGCACCCGCGATTGAAATGTCAATTCAGTCACCAACTGCTTGAATAAAAACACATACACAGAAATACGTTTCAACAGGTGTTATTTGTATTCAGTGTGCCCTCTTTTTGTTATAACACTATGCAGTGTAATTGTCACTTGGTTGACAAAAATATATCAAATATATCACAATTGAATAAAATAAAATAAAATGAAATAGACAGTCCAAACTATCAGAAGAAATGCGTAACTCCTGAATCAGGTCGAAATGTGTTTGCTTCAGTTCAAATCAGTGTAAGTGTATGAACGAATGCCTACAGAATCCTCGCGAAACCAACGATGAAGAACCGTTCACTCCTCACGAACGAGTCCTTGAATCGTGCGATTCACTCGAGTGAACTCCAATTCGTATCTCCTGGCACGAATCCAAAAGATCGCAACGTGATGAAATCATCCACTCCCACCAAGCACACACCAAATCGCTAATGCAATAAAAGAGTTCAGGCATACAATTAAAGAAGAATATGCAAGGATGGCTATGAATAAGCGAGAGCAGAAGTACAGCTCGTATCTCTCGCCACGAGCTGGCGCATGAGTGACGTCGGCCAATTGATTCAATAACAACTTGGATAACTTGAAGTATAACATTATTTTTCACAAAACGAGTCCATAACCATGTTCAACAATTCTTCTAACATAACAGAAAAAGTTTGCTCTTATTACTCTATGCACTTTGTCCGTTTCACGAACCGAATGATTCATTCACAACATCTTACAATATCAAAAGAACATACAAATCAAATGTACAGAAAATAAGAGTACTTGAGATTTACCTAATGCAATAAAAAGTTCAGGCATACAATTAAAGATGAATATGCAAGGATGGCCATGAATAAGCGAGAGCAGAAGTACAGCTCGTATCTCTTGCCACGAGCTGGCGCATGAGTGACGTCAGCAACCATCCACGCACCTCTCTAATTAGTAATTCAATTTGACAACAATCAAATAAAATATATTTATATATTTACTTTGCATGCCTGAATATTACTATACATTAGAAAGAAAAAAATACATATTCAATAATATATATATAAAGAAATATTACTGACACCTTTACTAATTGCATAACTCCATTATTTGAGTGGGTTACATAAACACTTATTAAAACACTATTGGTGTACTCGCTTAGTAATTTTGTATATTCTGAACATAAAAACGTCTCAGACTGCAGCTTTAATTAAACTCTGTAACTCGACGGAATGTATAAATTTCACCCGTTTTCTAAAGACACTTTAAAACCAACACTTGTTTATACAGACAGCTCTGCTCACACGAGTTAATAAAAAGCCCGCGTGGTTTCATTCATCCCGAGAGTGTGTTTTAACAATTAATTGAAACGACGAACAAACACAGTGGCTTAGGTTTGATTTCGACATCCAAAGAGGAAAATAGCAGCTTAATCGAATAGCTAACGGTTCATGAATACAAATTTGTATTTTACATTAGGATTTTTTGTCTATCAAATAACAATTCTGTAATGTTGTTAACGCTAACGATAAGAAGAAAGTTTAACAAAGACTTAACTTCATTTTCTCTGTCAATCAACAAAATCACGTCAGCATCGCCACACTGCTGTTGCTATAGTAACGAATTCAGTTTTATCGTGCGTTTGATTGAAAGAGCTTTGTTGCTATATTTACTAGTTGTAGTCCAATTTAGTGCTAGCCCTTGAATGAATGTGTGTATGGGCTATAACAGTGTATGAATTATTAGAAATTGAGGGAAATAAGAATTCTTCTTAGAACCCTATAATTATAAAAAAAATACACATAAAGTTTTCATTTCTATGTGTTTTACATTCATTTTATTTTGAATTGTGTTAAATAAACCAGTATTGGGTGATAGTACAGCTTTGGACAAAATAGCAATATTCGAAAACTGATTTATTTAGTAACACCAGATCTGTAATTGTCACCAAGCCAGGAGAGGGAGCTCTTACCTCTGGGTGATCGGTGATCACTTCCTCTGCTGCTACTTCCTGTTTAGGACTATAAATTCAGAAGCAGGTCACTCACCTGCAGGTTGCATTGTTCGCCTGTACTGTTGTTGTTTCTGAGTTTCCTTGTGTTTTCTGAGTTCTTGTTTCCTTGGTTTTGACCCTGCCTGTCTTCTGATTCTGTGATTGTTTGCTGCCTTACCTGACCACTGCCTGTTTTTGGATTTTAGTGACTGTGGGGTCAGCTTTCACGTTGGGTGTTGAGGAGGAAAAGGACACCGCATCAACTCCTGTAATGACTGCCTTCCCCGTGCCGCTGTCCAAGATGGCCGCCTTCCCAGAGCCGCTTCACAAGATGGCCGCCGCCTTCCCAGAGCCGCTTCACAAGATGGCCGCCGCCTTCCCAGAGCCGCTTCACAAGATGGCCGCCGCCTGCCCAGAGCCGTTTCACAAGATGGCTGCCGCCTGCCCAGAGCCGCTTCCCAAGATGGCCGCCGCCTGCCCAGAGCCGTTTCCCAAGATGGCCGCCGCCTGCCCAGAGCCGCTTCCCAAGATGGCCGCCGCCTGCCCAGAGCCGCTTCCCAAGATGGCGCCGCCTGCCCAGAGCCGTTTCACAAGATGGCCGCCGCCTGCCCAGAGCCGCTTCCCAAGATGGCCGCCGCCTGCCCAGAGCCGCTTCCCAAGATGGCCGCCTCCAGTGCCCGCGCCTCGTGCAAAGCCTCCAGTGCCCGCGCCTCGTGCAAAGCCTCCAGTGCCCGCGCCTCGTGCAAAGCCTCCAGATATCCCACCCTTCCACCCTTGCTACACGTTGTCGGTGGATCCCAGCAGCCCCTGCGCTCATCCTCAGCTCTCCATCACGAGCTCGCCACGGGTCTGCCGGTCCCCATCACCGTCGAGGGTGGACGATCCCTCACCTCACCGTCCCGCCTCAGAGTCCCGGACTCCTCCTCGGCTCGTAGACCCGTCGGCTCCCCCTGGGCTTCTAGCTCCCTCCTCTCCACCGTGGTCCGTCAGTCCACCAGCTCCACCAGGCTCCATCGTCCCTCCTGCTCCGCCTTGGTCTGTCGTCGACCATTCTTCGCCTCGGGATTCCTCTTCTCCGGCTTCACCTCGTCCCTCCATCCCACCGGCTCAGTCAGGCTCCTCCTTCCCTCCGGCTCCACCTCAGTCCTCTGTCGCTCTGGCTTCGCCGCGTCCTTCTCGTCCCCCGTCTCCGCATTGGTCGCCGAAGCCGGCGGCGTCGCCTAGGACCTCCAGCGCCTCGACGTCACCTTGGCTCTTCGGCTCTCCGCCTCTGCTTCAGTCTCCTCCGCCGCCGCCGTCGGTCAGACCCATGGAGTCGATGGCCGCTCCTCCTCCATGGCTCCTCCCTCCGTCGGCGCCACCGTGGACCATCATGGCTGGGCTCTGGATCTCCTCCTGCTCCGGACTCCTCCTGTGTCCTCCCTGGCTCCTCCCTCCTTCGGTACCCCCCTGGACTCCTGTTTGTTTACCCCCTCCTGGGGGCCATCCTCCACCGGAACCTCCTCCCAAGATCCGGTATCCCCAGTTCCGAGTTGTTGTTTTTTGTTGTTACTTTAGGTGCGAGGACGCACCTTCCGGGAGGGGGGCATTATGTCACACCTCTGGACTTTTGTTATTGTTTTTGTCTTGAGCCACGTGTCATCTGTGCCCTGCCTTCCCATTGTGTTCAATTGTTTAATTGTCTTCCAGCTGTGTCTTGTTAATTTAGTTTATTTCCCTGTGTATTTAAGCCCTGTGTTTTTGTGTGCACGTTTGTCGGATCAACAATGTTACCCAATGTTTCAACGTTACAATGTTTCAAAGTTACTCTATGTTTTGTTCCCGAGGTCTTTTCGTGGTTTTTGTTCAGTTCTACCTGCCTTTTTGTATTTTTTTTTTTTTTTTTGCCAATTTCGAATTAAATCTAAGTTTATTTGTATTTCGAGTCTCGAGTACTTCTCTCGCTCCCAAGAAACCACGGAAATCGTGACAGGGTGTGCATAAGGAGGAGGCAGCATGTGGAAGCAGTAGGTAGTCTGTATGGAGAAGAAAGTATACATGAGGAGGAAAATGTCAGAATGCTGAGGACAGAACTCAAAAGAAGGGAAAGGGAAATCAGAGAAAAATGTAGGGAAGATTCAATGAAAGGGCTAAGCCTAGCTAAAGGTCAGGGTGAGGAAAAGGATAGTGTAACAATCACTGGATATGAGCTGAACATAGACTGCGGTTCTAAACAGGCGGCACAGGCCCCACCCAGGGCTGGTACAGCTACCAGCCCCCACAAAGGAGAAGGAGGTGCCTCAGGAACCACCTTATTACAAGCTGAATTGGGTAGAAGCATTACCAATAGCCTTAATGTCTGTGAGATGTTCAATAAACAGAACCACTGGATTTACTCCTTTTGAATTAACCACTGGACGCCAATTTCCTGCCCCTGGGCCCCAATGCCTGGGATGGGTACACTGATACACCTAAGGCCTACCAACAAAAAGTAAGAGCTGTTATTAACACATTTTCCCCACAGAAGTTTTGGCCTGAAATAGAGCAAAAGGAATTGGACACGAAAAGAGGACCTGACGAGCAGTGGGTGAGGCTGAAACAAATGAAACGAAAATGGTCTGCACCCAGGTGGTCAGAGCCCATGAAAATAACTGCGCAAACCTCGCACTGCGTACAGTTGGCTGGAAAAGGAAACACATGGAGTCGACCTTCGAGAAGGTTAGAGAGAGGGAGAAGAGACAGGAGACGGGGAAACAGCAACAGGCCAATGCGAGAAGGGAGTTAAACAACAAGACACTGAGGAAATCAGCCTTCAACAACCACAACTGAAACATAAGAATTTTAAAGTATTATTAAGGCAAGGGGATTTACTAGAAATCCCAGAAAACATTCCAATCACACATTGTATTGGAGCAGACTACGGGTTAGGGGCCGGGGTAGCAAAACAAATCAGAGAAAAATACGGTGTGGAACAATTGAACAAAACCATATCAGAGCCAGGAGACTGTGTGAAGACAATACACGGGGAAAAAGTTATATACCATTTGGTAACTAAGTGGTGGAGCAGGGAACTGTCCACCTATAAAAACTTAGAAAAGAGTCTAAAAGCACTAAAACAAAAGTGTCAGGAAGACCAAGTGCCGGTATTAGCTGCCCCAAAAATAGGTTGTGGACTCGACCAATTGGAAATTAACAAGGTAAGGCAGATTTTAGAGAAGGTATTTTCAACAGTGACGTTCAGATAATAATTCTGGGGCTAAATCATGAGGGATAATATTAACAAGGTGGTCATATGTTGGGGGGTGGAAATTGTTGTAATAAAAATAATGTTGATACTGTGGAATGGAACAAGAGAGGGAGGGACTCAAGGCAGACACAAAAGAAATGTCATAGGGGATGGGGAGGAGCAAAACTAACTCTGGTAAGGGAAAAGGAAAAGATGGCCTGTGGGAATTTGACCTATGCCAGGTGATTCACTGTGAGGAAGAAGTGGAGCAAAGGTTGTGATCTCTTTCAAAGAGATCAAGAGAGGGAATTGTGGGATTTATGTTTTAAAGGATTTATGTTTTACAGGTTTTACTCAATAGAAGCACTGTGCCCAGGCCTTATAAAGGCTCTGAGTTTTTCTACTTGATATTATGTGTATGTGCTGTGCAAAATGTCTTATCTACAGAAACAGGATGTGGAGACTGCTAAGCCCATCTACTGGTCGAGAAGAAACAACTGCACCTGGTTCTGTGAAGGACACCCTGAGTGGGAGGAAGACGCAAGCACAAGAATATAAATACTGTGTGAAATGTAGTGTGAGCATACAGGACTGCCCTGCATGCCTTTAATGCTGTTGTTCTGTAACCTCAGCTCAGAATCAATTATTCTGACTTTATTAAACTAATTAAGATAGTAAATTCAAAAGTAAGTCTCATCATTGACAGACCTGAACCTGGGAGGGAAACAACGAAGATTTTCCCAACAAGCTCAAAACGCACAATTTGCTTAGTCCTTGACTTCTATGGTCAGAAATACTGTTTTAGTCATTCTGAGTAAAACAACTCAAAACAAGCCCAGATATGCTTAAAAACTTGTTTCTCAGTAAAATAAAGCAATTTCATGCAGTTGCCATGCAGAGAAATCCTTTATATTCTGTTTCTAGTTTTGAACACAGAAAGTTATATTAGGGCTCAAAACGCACAATTTGCTTAGTTCTTTACTTCTAATGCTGTTTTAGTCAATCTGAGCGAAACAACTCAAAACAAGCCCAAATATGCTTAAAAACTTGTTTCTCAATAAAATAAAGCAATTTCATGTAGTTTCCATGCTGAGTAATTTTTTTTAGTCTGTTTCTAGTTTTGGACACAGAAAGTCATGTTAGAGCTCAAAACGCACAATTTGCTTAGTTCTTGACTTCTACACAGTAAAATAAGCAGTGTTAATATAACACTTAAAGAGTTAATTTTAACACTTCTTTGGAGCACATATGGTCCCACTCTATCGAGAGTAAAAATAACACTGACTGTAGTGTAGAATTTATAGTGTAAATAAAGCACCATAAAGTGTTAAAAAACAACACTGAGAGTGTTTTTATTTACACTTGTTATTGTACTAGAAGTTTAACACTATGGGGCACTTAACACCACTAGTGTTATTTTATTTTATTTTTTTAGATTACTGTTATTCATAGTGTTCTTATTTGGTGCAAAATATGTATTAAATACATTCAAATATTTAAAAAAAAAATCCTTTACACAGATGTAAACATGTAAACATGTTTATTTACAAAATGGGCAAAATGGCTACTTTAAAACATGTATACAGTTCCGACTTGTCAAAATGATAAAATAAAAACATTTTGAAATAAGACCTGCATTGACAGCTAAGTAGTAACAAGACTGCAGTAAGGTACAACAAACCAAAAGAAATTATCAGACCCATAAGACATTTGCATATCAAAAGGTTTGTAATAAATTAGTTCAGTGACATTGAACACTTTCAAGGATTCACAGTGTCTTGGTTCAATTCTGTAGGCATAACGATGATCATCAAAGCAAACAGTTTTGAGTGGTGATGCAACCAGTACCACAAATTCATTTTTAACAACAATATCTTTGATTTTAAAAACACTGGCAAATCAATGTCCAGCTCAATCTGTAAAACCCAACAAAGCAAAAAAAAAAAAAGCAACTAAGGGCAAATTTATTATCTTTACAATGCATAATCAATATAACTTTAAATCACCACAGATATTCTCTATTGTCCTTAATTCACAGAAAAATAATCTAAATCACATTAATAACTCAAATGTTCTTACCAGGCCTTTAATATCCAAATAACGTGGAAATTCAGTTAGCACATCAGTGCATCTGCTTGGGTCATGAACCATCTTGCGACGATACTGAAATGTCTCCCTCATCTTGACCTTTACTGTCACCTCCTCTGAAGTATGCTTCATAAGAGAAACAGCTTCCCTATACTGTTCTTCGGTCAGGATAACTTCTGTGCTGAATGAAGCTTTCTCTCTGCGCAGATGGGCCACCAAAAGACTGGGGACACATCTACGGATCTCTGATGGTGCACTGTTCCTCTGAATGTTCTTTATTTTCCATGACAAGTACCCTTGTCCACTTTGAGGGTCATAATAATGTTCCTTAAAAATGTTTAAAGTAAAATAAGACATCAATCTACCACATACTTATTTAACTCATTTAATTAATTTACTTACATAACCAAGCTTTGCATATGGATCCCTAAGATATGGAAACAGGGCAATGATTCCTTGAGCATACAGTTCTCTTACTTGTTTGGGTGGAGATGAGCTGTAATATTATAGAGAAACAATCAAATATGAATTGAAATTTAAATAATATTATTAACTTTTAAAATTAACTTTTCCCAGCAGTTAACACATTGCACTTTATAAAATTGCATCATCAAGATGAGAATTTGAATGTCACAGGCATTTGCTACAGAAGAACAAATGTCACATTAAATTTTATCCTGATGCCTTTTTAAATGTGCTCGTTCACCAAAAATTCAGTTTTGTATTTTTCCCACACATGTAAAAGAGCTTTCTAAACCTCTATAAACAGGGTTAAGTAATTAAAGAAAGAAATATTTTCAATGAATTAACCTTTTAATGACCTGACACAAATAATCTTTTAAAAATCATGTCCTTTTTTATGCTTTGGGCTAGGAAATCATGACCACTGGAATAAAGAATACTTAAAATACAAGTTACCTGTGCTTTTCAGTCATATCTGCAGTAAGAATATTGACCATCTTTCTCCTGTTGCTGTCAGATAAGCATTTGGTTTTGTTGTACTCTCTGATGATTCCATCCCCACCAGGTTTAGTCTGCAGAATTTTTTGACCATCTGCAAAGTTACAAAGCACAATGAACAACCCATCTCAGGAAACATTGTGTGATGATTGTGTAGTCACATTGTGATTCTGCACCTGGATCAAATCTTAAAACATGAATTTGGTAAACTCGACTGAACTTTTGCACTTTAGTTTCATGCGTTAACACAAATGACACAGTGAGATATTATCAGAAAACAAGGCACTTTCTTTAAAATGTTTAAAATATAATTTAAAAAAATAAGTAACAATTCTAGATTCTTACTGAATAACATCCAAGGCACAGACACACACTCACAATTCCTGCTTCATCTTCAGCTCTCCTCTTTCTTGTAGGGCTGTCATCACTTAGAAGAATGGTGTCATCAGATTCATTGCTTGAAATCTCAATTGAGCTTTCTTCACTTGGTAGTGAAGGAACATGGGTCAATTCTGTTGAGAAAGAATTAAAAACACTAAAATTAGTCGAGTTAATTTGAGTTAAGTTTCCAGAAGTTTAGTGGTTCACTACAATTTAATATTGAAAAAGTTGTGGAGCATGATTGAGCCGCCTTGGCTGAAAATAAATCTCAAAATGTATCAATGTCATTACTTTACATTCAGTCATTTAGCGACTTTCAAATGAGAGATTTATGTTTTAAATATTTTTGAACAAACAAGTTAAAAATATTGTGGAAAGTCACCAATAGATGGCGGTAAATGACTATTAATAAGCGAGTCATTTATTCATTCAAATGCCTGATTCGATACAAAACGAGGCAAGTCAATCATTGACTCAATTGATTCATTGAAAACGTAGATTCATTCAGTAACGAAACCTCGGAGACACAAAACAGTTCTGCTGTAGCGTTCTGGTTGTTTTTGCTGATGTTCTCTGACGAAATTTCAGTCAATAACTTTGTGTCAATTTTCGCATGTTGAAAAACAAATAAGCTCACGTTGTGTCAACCACATGTCACTCGCCTATGCTCAGCTACGTACATTTTGACGATATACATTACCATTTGAAGAATCTGGCAATAGTATCTGAAAAACACCCAAATTCGGTTGCTTCAGAACGTCCTCAAAGACGTCCTCGTCTATTTCAGTGCCAGACTCGTCGTAAAGACGGGCCTCGGGCCTACTAGAGACACTGATGCCGAACTTCACTAAGGCTGTAAACGAACCGAAATAAGATTCAATTTAGCAGCTATGCAAACACCACCGACATTTTCAGCTTAAAATTTATTATAAAATTACAAATGCAATTACCTTCATCCAGAAAATCGGAAAGTTTCAAATCGCTGTGAGAAACTTTCACATACTTCTGTTCACTTCTGAACTTAACTTTGACGAGCATCTTCATTCCTAAAAAAGTAGTTAAGTTAGTGAGTAGTTAAAAACATATTTTTAATTTAAGCATAGAAAGAGAAAGACCTCACCTTGCAGCTGGCATGTGGATAAAATGGCGTTTTCGTCTTCACGACGGGTAAAAGGGGAGGGGCAAAGATAACTTGGCGGGGGTTTTGCACTTCAGGTGTAAAAATATAATTACACCATGTAGCACCCCTGCAACTACACTACAAAAGAACATTATTAACACTGTTGGTTATTAATTTAACTCTTTTAGAATTAATAACATTTAACACTGCATTTTTTACACTGCTTATTTTACTGTGTATGGTCAGAAAAGCTGTTTTAGTCATTCTGAGTAAAACAACTCAAAACAAGCCCAGATATGCTTAAAAACCTGTTTCTCAGTGAGATAAAGCAATTTCATGTAGTTTCCATGCTGAGTAATTTTTTTTAGTCTGTTTCTAGTTTTGGACACAGAAAGTCATGTTAGAACTCAAAACGCACAATTTGATTAGTTCTTGACTTCTCTACGGTCAGAAATGTTGTTTTAGCGATTCTGAGTAAAACAACTCTAAACAAGCCCAGATATGCTTAAAAACCTGTTTCTCAGTGAGATAAATCAATTTCATGTAGTTTCCATGCAAAGCAATCCTTTAGAGTCTGTTTCTAGTTTTGGACACAGAAAGTCATATAAGGGCTCAAAACGCACAATTTGCTTAGTTCTTGACTTCTAAGGTCGGAAATGCTGTTTTAGCCATTCTGAGCGAAACAACTCAAAACAAGTGCAGATATGCTTACAAACATGTTTCTCAGTGAGATAAAGCAATTTCATGCAGTTTGCATGCAGACCAATCCTTTTTTAGTCTGTTTCTAGTTTTGGACACAGAAAGTCATGTTAGAAATCAAAACGCACAATTTGCTTAGTTCTTGACTTCTAAGGTCGGAAATGCTGTTTTAGCCATTCTGAGCGAAACAACTCTAAACAAGCCCAGATATGCTTAAAAACATGTTTCTCAGTGAGATAAAGCAATTTCATGCATTTTCCATGCAGAGCAATCCTTTTTAGTCTGTTTCTAGTTTTGGACACAGAAAGTCATATTAGAGCTCAAAACGCACAATTTGCTTAGTTCTTGACTTCTAGGTTTGGACACAGAAAGTCATATTAGAGCTCAAAACGCACAATTTGCTTAGTTCTTGACTTCTAATGCTGTTTTAGTCATTCTGAGTAAAACAACTCAAAACAAGCCCAGATATGCTTAAAAACATGTTTCTCAGCGAGATAAAGCAATTTCATGCAGTTTCCATGCAGAGCAATCCTTTTTATTCTGTTTCTAGTTTTGGACACAGAAAGTCTTATTAGGGCTCAAAACGCAAAATTTACTTAGTTTTTGACTTCTAATGCTGCTTTGGTCATTCTGAGAAAAACAACTCAAAACAAGCCCAGATATGCTTAAAAACCTGTTTCTCAGTAAAATAAAGCAATTCCATCCCGTTTTAATGCAGAGCAATCCTTTTTAGTCTGTTTCTAGCTTTGGACGCAGAAAGTCATATTAGAGCTCAACATGCACAATTTGCTTAGTTCTTGACTTCTAATGCTGTTTTAGTCATTCTGAGTAAAACAACTCAAAACAAGCCCAGATATGCTTAAAAACCTGTTTTTCATTGAGATAAAGCAATTTCATGCAGTTTCCATGCAGAGCAATCCCTTTTAGTCTTTTTCAAGTTTTGGACGCAGAAAGTCATATTAGAGCTCAAAACGCACAATTTGCTTAGTTCTTGACTTCTAATGCTGTTTTAGTCATTCTGAGTAAAACAACTCAAAACAAGCCCAGATATGCTTAAAAACCTGTTTCTCAGTGAGATAAAGCAATTTCATGCAGTTTCCATCTAGAGAAATCCTTTATAGTCTGTTTCTAGTTTTGGACACAGAAAGTCATATTAGGGCTCAAAACGCACAATTTGCTTAGTTTTTATCTTCTATGGTCAGAAAACCTGTTTTAGTCATTCTGAGAAAAACAACTCAAAACAAGCCCAGATATGCTTAAAAACATGTTTCTCAGTGAGATAAAGCAATTTCATGCAGTTTCCATGCAGAGCAATCCTTTTTAGTCTGTTTCAAGTTTTGGAAGCAGAAAGTCATATTAGAGCTCAAAACGCACAATTTGCTTAGTTCTTGACTTCTAATGCTGTTTTAGTCATTCTGAGTAAAACATCTCAAAACAAGCCCAGATATGCTTAAAAACCTGTTTCTCAGTGAGATAAAGCAATTTCATGCAGTTTCCATGCAGAGAAATCCTTTATAGTCTGTTTCTAGTTTTGGACACAGAAAGTCATATTAGGGCTCAAAACGAACAATTTGCTTAGTTCTTGACTTCTATGGTCAGAAAAGCTGTTTTAGTCGTTCTGAGTTTAAAATACTCAAAACAAGCCCAGATATGCTTAAAAACATGTTGTTCAGTGAGATAAAGCAATTTCATGCAGTTTCCATGCAGAGCAATCCTTTTTAGTCTGTTTCTAGTTTTGGACACAGAAAGTCATATTAGGGCTCAAAACGCACAATTTGCTTAGTTCTTGACTTCTATGGTCAGGAAAGCTGTTTTAGTCATTCTGAGTAAAACAACTCAAAACAAGCCCAGATATGCTTAAAAACCTGTTTTTCATTGAGATAAAGCAATTTCATGCAGTTTCCATGCAGAGCAATCCCTTTTAATCTTTTTCAAGTTTTGGATGCAGAAAATCATATTAGAGCTCAAAACGCACAATTTGCTTAGTTCTTGACTTCTAATGCTGTTTTAGTCATTCTGAGTAAAAAAACTCAAAACAAGCCCAGATATGCTTAAAAACATGTTGTTCAGTGAGATAAAGCAATTTCATGCAGTTTCCTTGCAGAGCAATCCTTTTTAGTCTGTTTCTAGTTTTGGACACAGAAAGTCATATTAGGGCTCAAAACGCACAAATTGCTCAGTTTTTGACTTCTATGGTCAGAAATGCTGTTTTAGTCATTCTGAGTAAAAGAACTCAAAACAAGCCCAGATATGCTTAAAAACTTGTTTCTCAGTAAAATAAAGCAATTCCATCCCGTTTTAATGCAGAACAATCCTTTTTAGTCTGTTTCTAGTTTTGGACACAGAAAGTCATATTAGGGCTCAAAACACACAATTTGCTTAGTTCTTGACTTCTATGGTCAGAAAAGCTGTTTTAGTCATTCTGAGTAAAACAACTCAAAACAAGCCCAGATATGCTTAAAAACCTGTTTCTCAGTGAGATAAAGCAATTTCATGCATTTTCCATGCAGAGCAATCCTTTTTAGTCTGTTTCTAGTTTTGGACACAGAAAGTCATATTAGAGCTCAAAACGCACAATTTGCTTAGTTCTTGACTTCTACGGTCAGAAAAGCTATTTTAGTCATTCTGAGTAAAACAACTCTAAACAAGCCCAGATATGCTTAAAAACATGTTTCTCAGTGAGATAAAGCAATTTCATGTAGTTTCCATGCAGCGTAGTCCTTTTTAGTCTGTTTCTAGTTTTGGACACAGAAAGTCATATTAGAGCTCAAAACGCACAATTTGCTTAGTTCTTGACTTCTGTGGTCAGAAATGCTGTTTTAGTCATTCTGATTAAAACAACTCAAAACAAGCCCAGATATGCTTAAAAACCTGTTTCTCAGTGAGATAAAGCAATTTCATGCATTTTTCATGCAGAGCAATCCTTTTTAGTCTGTTTTAAGTTTTGGACACAGAAAGTCATATTAGAGCTCAAAACGCACAATTTGACTCTTAGTTTTAGTCATTCTGAGTAAAACAACTCAAAACAAGCCCACATTTGCTTAAAAACCTGTTTTTCAGTGAGATAAAGCAATTTCATGCATTTTCCATGCAGAGCAATACTTTTTAGTCTGTTTCTAGTTTTGGACACAGAAAGTCTTATTAGAGCTCAAAACGCACAATTTGCTTAGTTTTGACTTGAATGCTGTTTTAGTCATTCTGAGTAATACAACTCAAAACAAGCCCAGATATGCTTAAAAACATGTTTCTCAGTGAGATAAAGCAATTTCATGTTGTTTCTGTGCTGAGCAATCCTTTTTAGTCTGTTTCTAGTTTTGGACACAGAAAGTCATATTAGGGATCAAAACGCACAATTTGCTTAGTTCTTGATTTCTACGGTCAAGAAAAGCTGTTTTAGTCATTCTGAGTAAAACAACTCAAAACAAGCCCAGATATGCTTAAAAACCTGTTTCTCAGTGAGATAAAGCAATTTCATGCATTTTCCATGCAGAGCAATCCTTTTTAGTCTTTTTCTAGTTTTGGACGCAGAAAGTCATTTTAGAGCTCAAAACGCACAATTTGCTTAGTTCTTGACTTCTACGGTCAGAAAAGCTGTTTTAGCCATTCTGAGTAAAACAACTCAAAACAAGCCCAGATATGAATAAAAACCTGTTTCTCAGTGAGAAAAAGCAAATTTATGTAGTTTCCATGCTAAATAGTCCCTTTTTAGTCTGTTTCTAGCTTTGGACGCAGAAAGTCATATTAGAGCTCAAAACGCACAATTTGCTTAGTTCTTGACTTCTAATGCTGTTTTAGTCATTCTGAGTAAAACAACTCAAAACAAGCCCAGATATGCTTAAAAACTTGTTTCTCAGTAAAATAAAGCAATTCTATCCCGTTTTAATGCAGAACAATCCTTTTTAGTCTGTTTCTAGTTTTGGATACAGAAAGTCATTTTAGAGCTCAAAACGCACATTTTGCTTAGTTCTTGACTTCTAATGCTGTTTTAGTCATTCTGAGTAAAAAAACTCAAAACAAGCCCAGATATGCTTAAAAACCTGTTGTTCAGTGAGATAAAGCAATTTCATGCCTTTTCCATGCAGAGCAATACTTTTAGTCTGTTTCTAGTTTTGGACACAGAAAGTCATATTAGAGCTCAAAACGCACAATTTGCTTAGTTCTTGACTTCTAATGCTGTTTTAGTCATTCTGATTAAAACAACTCAAAACAAGCCCAGATATGCTTAAAAACCCTTTTCTCAGTGAGATAAAGCAATTTCATGCATTTTCCATGCAGAGCAATACTTTTTAGTCTGTTTCTAGTTTTGGACACAGAAAGTCTTATTAGAGCTCAAAACGCACAATTTGCTTAGTTTTTGACTTCTAATGCTGTTTTAATCATTCTGAGTAAAACAACTCTAAACAAGCCCAGATATGCTTAAAAACTTAATTCTCAGTAAAATAAAGCAAATCCATCCCGTTTTAATGCAGAACAATCCTTTTTATTCTGTTTCTACTTTTGGACACAGAAAGTCATATTAGAGCTCAAAACGCACAATTTGCTTTGTTCTTGACTTCTAATGCTGTTTTAGTCATTCTGAGTAAATCAACTCAAAAAAAGCCCAGATATGCTTAAAAACATGTTTCTCAGTGAGATAAAGCAATTTCATGTAGTTTCCATGCTGAGTAGTCTTTTTAGTCTGTTTCTAGCTTTGGACACAGAAAGTCATATTAGGCTCAAAACACACAATTTGCTTAGTTCTTGACTTCTATGGTCAGAAAAGCTGTTTTAGTCATTATGAGTAAAACAACTCAAAACAAGCCCAGATATGCTTAAAAACTTAATTTTCAGTAAAATAAAGCAAATCCATCCCGTTTTAATGCAGAACAATCCTTTTTAGTCTGCTTCTAGTTTTGGACACAGAAAGTCTTATTAGAGCTCAAAACGCACAATTTGCTTAGTTCCTGACTTCTAATGCTGTTTTAGTCATTCTGAGTAAAACAATTCAAAACAAGCCCAGATATGCTTAAAAACTTGTTTCTCAGTAAAATAAAGCAATTCCATCCTGTTTTAATGCAGAACAATCCTTTTTAGTCTGTTTCTAGTTTTGGACACAGAAAGTCATATTAGGGCTCAAAACACACAATTTGCTTAGTTCTTGACTTCTACGGTCAGAAAAGCTGTTTTAGTCATTATGAGTAAAACAACTCAAAACAAGCCCAGATATGCTTAAAAACCTGTTTCTCAGTGAGATAAAGCAATTTCATGCATTTTCCATGCAGAGCAATCCTTTTTAGTCTTTTTCTAGTTTTGGACGCAGAAAGCCATATTAGAGCTCAAAACGCACAATTTGCTTAGTTCTGACTTCTAATGCTGTTTTAGTCATTCTGAGTAAAACAACTCAAAACAAGCCCAGATATGCTTAAAAAACTGTTTCTCAGTGAGATAAAGCAATTTCATGTAGTTTCCATGCAGAGCAATCCTTTTTAGTCTGTTTCTAGCTTTGGACACAGAAAGTCATATTAGGGCTAAATCACACAATTTGCTTAGTTCTTGACTTCTATGGTCAGAAAAGCTGTTTTAGTCATTATGAGTAAAACAACTCAAAACAAGCCCAGATATGCTTAAAAACTTGTTTCTCAGTAAAATGAAGCAATTTCATGCAGTTTCCATGCAGAGCAATCCTTTTAGTCTGTTTCTAGCTTTGGACACAGAAAGTCATATTAGAGCTCAAAACGCACAATTTGCTTAGTTCTTGACTTCTGTGGTCAGAAATGCTGTTTTAGTCATTCTGATTAAAACAACTCAAAACAAGCCCAGATATGCTTAAAAACCTGTTTCTCAGTGAGATAAAGCAAATTCATGCATTTTTCATGCAGAGCAATCCTTTTAGTCTGTTTTCTAGTTTTGGACACAGAAAGTCATATTAGAGCTCAAAACGCACAATTTGCTTAGTTCTTGTTTTAGTGCTGTTTTAGTCATTCTGAGTAAAACAACTCAAAACAAGCCCACATTTGCTTAAAAACCTGTTTTTCAGTGAGATAAAGCAATTTCATGCATTTTCCATGCAGACCAATCCTTTTAGTCTGTTTCTAGTTTTGGACACAGAAAGTCATATTAGAGCTCAAAACGCACAATTTGCTTAGTTCTTGACTTCTAATGCTGTTTTAGTCATTCTGATTAAAACAACTCAAAACAAGCCCAGATATGCTTAAAAACCCTTTTCTCAGTGAGATAAAGCAATTTCATGCATTTTCCATGCAGAGCAATACTTTTTAGTCTGTTTCTAGTTTTGGACACAGAAAGTCTTATTAGAGCTCAAAACGCACAATTTGCTTAGTTTTTGACTTCTAATGCTGTTTTAATCATTCTGAGTAAAACAACTCAAAACAAGCCCAGATATGCTTAAAAACTTAATTCTCAGTAAAATAAAGCAAATCCATCCCGTTTTAATGCAGAACAATCCTTTTTAGTCTGTTTCTACTTTTGGACACAGAAAGTCATATAAGAGCTCAAAACGCACAATTTGCTTTGTTCTTGACTTCTAATGCTGTTTTAGTCATTCTGAGTAAATCAACTCAAAACAAGCCCAGATATGCTTAAAAACATGTTTCTCAGTGAGATAAAGCAATTTCATGTAGTTTCCATGCTGAGTAGTCCTTTTTAGTCTGTTTCTAGCTTTGGACACAGAAAGTCATATTAGGGCTCAAAACACACAATTTGCTTAGTTCTTGACTTCTATGGTCAGAAAAGCTGTTTTAGTCATTATGAGTAAAACAACTCAAAACAAGCCCAGATATGCTTAAAAACTTAATTTTCAGTAAAATAAAGCAATTCCATCCTGTTTTAATGCAGAACAATCCTTTTTAGTCTGTTTCTAGTTTTGGACATAGAAAGTCTTATTAGAGCTCAAAACGCACAATTTGCTTAGTTCTTGACTTCTAATGGTCTGTTTTAGTCATTCTGAGTAAAACAACTCAAAACAAGCCCAGATATGCTTAAAAAACTGTTTCTCAGTGAGATAAAGCAATTTCATGTAGTTTCCATGCAGAGCAATCCTTTTTAGTCTGTTTCTAGCTTTGGACACAGAAAGTCATATTAGGGCTCAAAACGCACAATTTGCTTAGTTCTTGACTTCTACGGTCAGAAAAGCTGTTTTAGTCATTCTGAGTAAAACAACTCAAAACAAGCGCAGATATGCTTAAAAACCTGTTTCTCAGTGAGATAAAGCAATTTCATGTAGTTTCCATGCAGAGTAGTCCTTTTTAGTCTGTTTCTAGCTTTGGACACAGAAAGTCATATTAGAGCTCAAAACGCACAATTTGCTTAGTTCTTGACTTCTATGGTCAGAAATGCTGTTTTAGTCATTCTGAGTAAAACAACTCAAAACAAGCCCACATATGCTTAAAAACTTGTTTCTCAGTAAAATAAAGCAATTCCATCCCGTTTTAATGCAGAACAATCCTTTTTAGTCTGTTTCTAGTTTTGGACACAGAAAGTCATATTAGAGCTCAAAACGCACAATTTGCTTAGTTCTTGACTTCTACGGTCAGAAAAGCTGTTTTAGTCATTCTGAGTAAAACAACTCAAAACAAGCCCAGATATGCTTAAAAACCTGTTTCTCAGTGAGATAAAGCAATTTCATGCAGTTTCCATGCAGAGCAATCCTTTTTAGTCTGTTTCAAGTTTTGGACACAGAAAGTCATATTAGAGCTCAAAACGCACAATTTGCTTAGTTCTTGACTTCTATGGTCAGAAATGCTGTTTTAGTCATTCTGAGTAAAACAACTCAAAACAAGCCCAGATATGCTTAAAAACCTGTTTCTCAGTGAGATAAAGCAATTTCATGCATTTTCCATGCAGACCAATCCATTTTAGTCTGTTTCTAGTTTTGGACACAGAAAGTCATATTAGGGCTCAAAACGCACAATTTGCTTAGTTTTTGACTTCTAATGCTGTTTTAATCATTCTGAGCTAAACAACTCTAAACAAGCCCAGATATGCTTAAAAACATGTTTCTCAGTGAGATAAAGCAATTTCAAGTAGTTTCTATGCAGAGCAATCCTTTTAATCAGTTTCAAGTTTTGGACACAGAAAGTCATATTAGAGCTCAAAACGCACAATTTGCTTAGTTCTTGACTTCTAATGCTGTTTTAGTCATTCTGAGTAAAACAACTCAAAACAAGCCCAGATATGCTTAAAAACCAGTTGTTCAGTGAGATAAAGCAATTTCATGCATTTTCCATCCAGAGCAATACTTTTTAGTCTGTTTCTAGTTTTGGACACAGAAAGTCTTATTAGAGCTCAACGCACAATTTGCTTAGTTTTTGACTTCTAATGCTGTTTTAATCATTCTGAGCTAAACAACTCTAAACAAGCCCAGATATGCTTAAAAACATGTTTCTCAGTGAGATAAAGCAATTTCATGTAGTTTCCATGCAGAGCAATCCTTTTTAGTCTGTTTCAAGTTTTGGACACAGAAAGTCATATTAGAGCTCAAAACGCACAATTTGCTTAGTTCTTGACTTCTAATGCTGTTTTAGTCATTCTGAGTAAAACAACTCAAAACAAGCCCAGATATGCTTAAACCTGTGTTGTTCAGAGATAAAGCAATTTCATGCATTTTCCATGCAGAGCAATACTTTTAGTCTGTTTCTAGTTTTGGACACAGAAAGTCTTATTAGAGCTCAACGCACAATTTGCTTAGTTTTGACTTCTAATGCTGTTTTAATCATTCTGAGTGAAACAACTCAAAACAAGCCCAGATATGCTTAAAAACATGTTTCTCAGTGAGATAAAGCAATTTCATGTAGTTTCCATGCTGAGCAATCCTTTTAGTCTGTTTCTAGTTTTGGACACAGAAAGTCATATTAGGGCTCAAAACGCACAATTTGCTTAGTTTTTGACTTCTATGGTCAGAAAAGCTGTTTTAGTCATTCTGAGTAAAACAACTCAAAACAAGCCCAGATATGCTTAAAAACTTGTTTCTCAGTAAAATAAAGCAATTCCATCCCGTTTAATGCAGAACAATCCTTTTTAGTCTGTTTCTAGTTTTGGACACAGAAAGTCATATTAGAGCTCAAAACGCACAATTTGCTTAGTTCTTGACTTCTAATGCTGTTTTAGTCATTCTGAGTAAAACAACTCTAAACAAGCCCAGATATGCTTAAAAACATGTTTCTCAGTGAGATAAAGCAATTTCATGTAGTTTCCATGCAGAGCAATCCTTTTAGTCTGTTTCAAATTTTGGACACAGAAAGTCATATTAGAGCTCAAAAGCACAATTTGCTTAGTTCCTCTTCAGGAACTCGAGCTGCGTCACAAATGCTGTTTTAGTCATTCTTGGCGTAAGCCAACTCTGAACCACGTGTGAAATCTGTCCAATGGAGGGAGCGATGTCATGGACCTGTTTCGCCGACCAGGCAAGTATAAAGTCATTTTCCATCGCTCAGAGCAGCTTTTAGTCTGATTCTGTCTGTGATTATTGTTGTCTGTCTAGATAAATGATAAGCATGTCTGATAGTCAAGGAGTAAAGAGAAAGAGTAAAAGCAAGCACGCTGGTGATCTGCCGCGTTTCAAGCGGTGTTTCTGATCCCTGCCCCTCTTTAGTCACTGCGGGCGGGATACACAGCTTGTGCGTGGCGTGCCTGGGAGCGGATGCGCGCGTCAGCCCTCGAGGGGACTGATTGCCTGCATTGTTTGCAGCTGCCGCTGTAAAACACTCCGCTCCCGGAGGGCTCTCTTTGAGGAGGAGCCTTCACCAGCGTTCCAGGGGTGAGGGACCCGCTTCATCCGCCGCAGCGGAGCGCGAACGCACGTCTGGGGATCGCAAATCGATCTGGCGGAGGAGATGGATATTACGGGCTCGCACCCTTTCTCCAGTTCTTGAATCCGCCAGATCGGGTCATTCTGAGTAAAACAATCCGCGTGTCCAGAAGCCCGAACTCCGGCTTCTTGGCCGCGAGGGAGCACGCCCTCTGCGCTGCCACTCTTCCTCCCGAGGAGGTTGATGTTGAGGTGGTGGACGACGCGCCATTGCACACGCCGCAGTATGAGGAGCTCTTAAAGGTGGTAATCGCGCGGTAGCCAAACTGAACATCGATTGGCGTTCGAGCGATACGCTGAGCCTCTCAAATCTAAATTAGATGAAAGATTTCTGAGAGCAAAGCAGCCACCTCTGAGATAGAGCCTTCCTCAGTTCTTCCCAGACCTCCACAGTGAACTGTCGAGTCTGGGGAAGGCTGTACTCCAGCTCGTGTTTTCTCCCCCACCGCTGCTAGTTATTATGGCAATGTGGCGGAGTCGCGGAGTGCGGCTATAAGCAAGCGATTCCCCGGTAGAACAGTCTCTTGCTACCTATCTGTCTGTTAGAGGTTAGACTCTGTTAATGAGGTCGTTGATAGGTAACTCTGAGTAACTCTGCTATCTCTGCCCTCGTGCCAGAGCGCGGAGGCTTCCAGCACGTTTCCCCAGCCGGATTCACCCGAGGGTGCGTCACTGCCGGGGAACACGCCACCCCTGCGGGGGTCCCATTTACAGCTAGCCCGGTGTCTGCCTGCCGGTCAACCGCTTCAGCCCAGATATGAGTTACCTGTATCTCACACACCAGAGGTCAGCCTCGAGAGGCTGATTCCCTTAGTAGATTATTTAGCAGCGTGGAAACTTCTGCCAAATGTATCTCAATGGGTCATACTGACGATAGAGAAAGGCTATCGAATTCAGTTCGGTTCTCCACCACCGACATTCAGGGGATTCACACCGACAGTAGTCGGCCCCCAGCAGGCTCTGGTGATGGAACAGGAAGTAGAATCCCTGCTCAGGAAGGAAGCCATCGAGGTGGTCCCTCCTCATGCTGTGGAATCTGGACTTTTGACACAGAAAGTCATACGGGGTTCAAAACCTATCATAGATCTGAGGGTCTTGAACCGCTCAGTCAACAGACTGAAGTTCAAAATGCTTACCATCAAGCATGTGGCGACTCAAATCAGATCCAAGGACTGGTTTGTCAACATAGATCTGAAAGACGATACTTCCATATATCCATCCTTCCTCAACACAGGAAGTTTCTGAGTTTGCTTTCGGGGCGTAGCATACCAATATCAGTACTTCCGCTCGCCTAGCACTCTCACCCCGCTTATTTACTTAAGTGTATGGATGCAGCTCTGGCTCCACTGAGACTCCATACTCAATTATATCGACGATTGGTTGATATTAGCTCAATCAAAGCAGATGGCAGTTCAACATCGAGATGTTGTTCTGTCTCACATGGGGGAGCTGGGTTTGAGTCTGAACGCCAAGAAGACTGTATTGCGTCCCGTTCAGAGGACCACATACCTAGGCGTGGTGTGGGATTCGACCACAATGTGGGCACGTTTGTCTCCTGCCCGTGTGCAGTCAATCCTCATGTCAGTCGAGAGAGTCAGGGAAGGCCAGTCATTCACTGTCAAGCAGTATCAGAGACTGCTGGGCCTCATGGCAGCTGCGTCCAACGTGATACCCTTTGGCCTGCTGTACATGAGACCCCTACAGTGGTGGCTCAGGACCAAGGGGTTCTCCCGAGGGGAAACCCACTCCGCAAAATCAAAGTGTCACGCCGTGCAGTTCGGGCCTTAGACTTGTGGAGGAAGCCTTGGTTCCTGAATCAGGCCCAAGGTTGGGAGCTCTATGTCGCCGACCTCTTTCCATGACGGATGCATCCCTAACCGGTTGGGGCGCAGTGTTGAACGGGCGCCCGGCCCACGGTCTGTGGAGCGATCACCACCAGGGGTGGCATATCAATCTGCTAGAGATGTTAGCGGTATTTCGTGCTTTGAAGCACTTTCTCCCAGACCTGAGAGGTCACCATGTGTTGGTGCACACCGACAACACAGCGGTGGTCTCTTACATCAACCACCAGGGAGGACTGCATGCATTTTCCTTGAACAAGCTGGCGCACCAGATCCTTGTGTGGTCCCAGGACAAAATTGCACGCTGAGAGCGACCACACATCCCTGGGCATCTCAATTCGGGAGCCGACACCCTGTTGAGACAGGGGTTGAGGCCGGGGAATGGAAAACAACCCGACGTGGTGAAGCAGATCTGGTCGAGATTTTACCAGGCAGAGGTGGAATTTCTTTGCTTCTCGAGGGAATGCACAATATCCCTCTGGTTCTCTCTAGTTCATCCAGCTCCCTGGGACTGGATGCCATGTCACAGGCGTGTCCAGGCGCACGCCTGTACGCATTTCCCCGATTGCCCTGCTCCCAGGAGTTCTGGCGAGAGTGCGCCAGGACGGAGTCAGACTACTGCTGGTAGCCCCGTTCTGGCCGGGAGTATGGTTTTATGCGGACCTCATCGGCCTAGTAGACGGTCATCCGTGGGAGATCCCCTGAGGCCGGATCTACTCTCTCAGGCGGGGGGAACAATAGTTCACCCTCGCCGGAGTTATTGAAGCTGTGGGTGACTTCTGAGGGGGCACAACTCATAGCCTCTGGTCTTTCAGCTGAGGTTGTTGAGACCATCCTCCAATCCAGAGCTCCTATGGAAAAGCGTGTATGCCAGTGAGGTGGGAAATGTTCACTTCCTGGTGTGGAGACCGCCACTTAAACCCAGTTAACTGCCCAGTAGGTTCAGTGCTGGAGTTCCTTCAGGCGAGATTCTCCACGGGTTATCCCACTCCACCCTAAAGGTCTACAGGTCTACTGTGGCAGCTATATCTGCATATCATGACCCTATTGGTGGCCACTCAGTGGGCAGATACCCATTAGTTACACGATTCCTCCACGGTGTGCTGAGGCTGAGACCTCCAGTGCGGACCAGAATTCCCCTGGGATTTGGTTGTGGTGTTAGAGAATCTGTGTAAGGCACCCTTCGAGCCCCTCAAGAGGTTCCCATACCTGTCTTATCTTTTAAGACAGCATTTCTCCTCGCCATCACCTCTCTGCGGAGGGTGGGAGATCTGCAGGCCCTCTCAGTGGCCCCTACTTACCTGGACTTTGCCCCAGGCATGTGTTTTTTATACCCACTGAGTGGGTTATACTCAAAAAAGTGCCCTCTCTGTTAAAACCGCAGCCGATCGATACTGCAGGCCTTCTGTCCTCCCCTTCCAGGATCCAGACCAGTCTGGAGCACTGGACACAGATACTCATATCTCTGCGGAGGTCGGACCAATTACTTATTTATTTTGGTCTTGACTTCTAATGGAGCTGCTGTTTAAGCGGACTGTTAGCAGGTGGATAGTTGAGGCTATCCACCTGTCCTATGAGGCCTCTGCACTCCCATTCCCTCTCGAGGTCAGCGCACTCTACCAGGGGTATGGCGGCCTCTAAGGCCTATCTTAGCGTGTGTCCCCTCGGGGACATCTGCAACGCTGCGGGGTGGTCCACGCTCCACTTTTGCCCGGTTCTACAACTTGGACATGAGGGCTGCTCCTGGCTCCTCGGTCCTTTCCTGATGGGTGGTCTGAGGACCCCGTTTTTTCAGGCAGGGCCTTGGAATTATGGTGCCGTGGGCATCTCGTTGAGATAAAGCGTTTTGACGCAGCTTTTTCCTGAAGAGGAACGTTTCAGGTTACGAATGTAACCATGGTTCCTGGAGGGAAGGAAAGTCGCTGCGTCGATGCCATACTTCCCGCAATTTGCCTTAGTTACTTCCTCACGAGGCTGGTGCCGCATCGCAGAGCGTGACTTTATACTTCCTGGTCGGGCGACGCTATCTCGCCCATGACGCCGTTTTCCTCCATTGGACAGATTTCACACACGTGGTTCAGAACGCTCACGCCTTTTAGTCTGTTTCAGTTTTTGACGCAGCGCCTCGTTCCCTAGAGGAACCATGGTTACATTCGTAAGAATCTGAGACGTTCTTGACTTCTAATGCTGTTTTAGTCATTCTGAGTAAAACAACTCTAAACAAGCCCAGATATGCTTAAAAACATGTTTTCAGTGAGATAAAGCAATTTAATGTAGTTTCCATGCAGAACCATCCTTTTTAGTCTGTTTCTAGATTTGGACACAGAAAGTCATATTAGAGCTCAAACGCACAATTTGCTTAGTTCTTGACTTCTACTGTCAGAAAAGCTGTTTTAGTCATTCTGAGTAAAACAACTCAAAACAAGCCCAGATATGCTTAAAAACCTGTTTCTCAGTGAGAAAAAGCAAATTTCATGTAGTTTCCATGCAGAGTAGTCCTTTTTAGTCTGTTTCTAGTTTTGGACACAGAAAGTCATATTAGGGCTCAAAACACACAATTTGCTTAGTTCTTGACTTCTATGATCAGAAATGCTGTTTTAGTCATTCTGATAAAAACAACTCAAAACAAGCCCAGATATGCTTAAAAACCTGTTGTTCAGTGAAATAAAGCAATTTCATGCATTTTCCATGCAGAGCAATCCTTTTAGTCTGTTTCTAGTTTTGGACACAGAAAGTCTTATTAGAGCTCAAAACGCACAATTTTGCTTAGTTCTTGACTTCTAATGCTGTTTTAGTCATTCTGAGCTAAACAACTCTAAACAAGCCCAGATATGCTTAAAAACATGTTTCTCAGTGAGATAAAGCAATTTCATGTAGTTTCCATGCAGAGCAATCCTTTTTAGTCTGTTTCTAGTTTTGGACACAGAAAGTCATATTAGAGCTCAAAACGCACAATTTGCTTAGTTCTTGACTTTCGGTAATGCTGTTTTAGTCATTCTGAGTAAAACAACTCAAAACAAGCCCAGATATGCTTAAAAACCTGTTTCTCAGTGAGATAAAGCAAATTCATGTAGTTTCCATGCTAAATAGTCCTTTTTAGTCTGTTTCTAGCTTTGGACACAGAAAGTCATATTAGGGCTCAAAACGCACAATTTGCTTAGTTCTTGACTTCTACGGTCAGAAAAGCTGTTTTAGTCATTCTGAGTAAAACAACTCAAAACAAGCCCAGATATGCTTAAAAACTTGTTTCTCAGTGAGATAAAGCAATTTCATGCAGTTTTCCATGCAGAGCAATCCTTTTTAGTCTGTTTCAAGTTTTGGACACAGAAAGTCATATTAGAGCTCAAAACGCACAATTTGCTTAGTTCTTGACTTCTAATGCTGTTTTAGTCATTCTGAGTAAAACAACTCAAAACAAGCCCAGATATGCTTAAAAACCTGTTTCTCAGTGAGATAAAGCAATTTCATGTAGTTTCCATGCAGAGCAATACTTTTAGTCTGTTTCTAGTTTTGGACACAGAAAGTCATATTAGAGCTCAAAACGCACAATTTGCTTAGTTCTTGACTTCTAATGCTGTTTTAATCATTCTGAGCTAAACAACTCTAAACAAGCCCAGATATGCTTAAAAACATGTTTCTCAGTGAGATAAAGCAATTTCATGTAGTTTCCATGCAGACCAATCCTTTTAGTCTGTTTCTAGTTTTGGACACAGAAAGTCATATTAGGGCTCAAAACGCACAATTTGCTTAGTTCTTGACGTTCTACGGTCAGAAAATGCTGTTTTAGTCATTCTGAGTAAAACAACTCAAAACAAGCCCAGATATGCTTAAAAACCTGTTTCTCAGTGAGATAAAGCAATTTCATGTAGTTTCCATGCAGAGCAATCCTTTTTAGTCTGTTTCTAGTTTTGGACGCAGAAAGTCATATTAGAGCTCAAAACGCACAATTTGCTTAGTTCTTGACTTCTAATGCTGTTTTAGTCATTCTGAGTAAAACAACTCAAAACAAGCCCAGATATGCTTAAAAACCTGTTGTTCAGTGAGATAAAGCAATTTCATGCATTTTCCATGCAGAGCAATACTTTTTAGTCTGTTTCTAGTTTTGGACACAGAAAGTCTTATTAGAGCTCAAAACGCACAATTTGCTTAGTTTTTGACTTCTAATGCTGTTTTAGTCATTCTGAGTAAAACAACTCAAAACAAGCCCAGATATGCTTAAAAACATGTTTCTCAGTGAGATAAAGCAATTTCATGTTGTTTCCATGCAGAGCAATCCTTTTTAGTCTGTTTCTAGTTTTGGACACAGAAAGTCATATTAGGGCTCAAAACGCACAATTTGCTTAGTTCTTGAGTTCTACGGTCAGAAAAGCTGTTTTAGTCATTCTGAGTAAAACAACTCAAAACAAGCCCAGATATGCTTAAAAACCTGTTTCTCAGTGAGATAAAGCAATTTCATCACGTTTCCATGCAGAACAATCCTTTTTAGTCTGTTTCTAGTTTTGGACACAGAAAGTCATATTAGAGCTCAAAACGCACAATTTGCTTAGTTCTTGACTTCTAATGCTGTTTTAGTCATTCTGAGTAAGACAACTCAAAACAAGCCCAGATATGCTTAAAAACCTGTTTCTCAGTGAGATAAAGCAATTTCATGCATTTTCCATGCAGAGCAATCCTTTTTAGTCTGTTTTAAGTTTTGGACACAGAAAGTCATATTAGAGCTCAAAGCTCAAATTTGCTTACAGACTTCTATGGTCAGAAAAGCTGTTTTAGCATTTAGTTTCAATCTCAGTGAGATAAAGCAATTTCATACATTTTCCATGCAGAGCAATCCTTTTAGTCTGTTTCTAGTTTTGGACACAGAAAGTCATATTAGAGCTCAAAACGCACAATTTGCTTAGTTCTTGACTTCTACGGTCAGAAATGCTGTTTTAGTCATTCTGAGTGAAACAACTCAAAACAAGCTCAGATATGCTTAAAAACTTGTTTCTCAGTAAAATAAAGCAATTTCATGCAGTTTCCATGCAGAGCAATCCTTTTAGTCTGTTTCAAGTTTGGACACAGAAAGTCATATTAGAGCTCAAAACGCACAATTTGCTTAGTTCTTCACTTCTAATGCTGTTTTAGTCATTCTGAGTAAAACAACTCAAAACAAGCCCAGATATGCTTAAAAACCTGTTTCTCAGTGAGATAAAGCAATTTCATGCATTTTCCATGCAGAGCAATCCTTTTTAGTCTGTTTCTAGTTTTGGACACAGAAAGTCATATTAGAGCTCAAAACGCACAATTTGCTTAGTTCTTCACTTCTAATGCTGTTTTAGTCATTCTGAGTAAAACAACTCAAAACAAGCCCAGATATGATTAAAAACCTGTTTTTCAGTGAGATAAAGCAGTTTAATGCATTTTCCATGCAGACCAATCCTTTTAGTCTGTTTCTAGTTTTGGGCACAGAAAGTCATATTAGAGCTCAAAACGCACAATTTGCTTAGTTCTTGACTTCTAATGCTGTTTTAAGTCATTCTGAGTAAACAACTCTAAACAAGCCCAGATATGCTTAAAAACCTGTTTCTCAGTGAGATAAAGCAATTTCATGTAGTTTCCATGCAGAGCAATCCTTTTAGTCTGTTTCAAGTTTTGGACACAGAAAGTCATATTAGAGCTCAAAACGCACAATTTGCTTAGTTCTTGACTTCTATGGTCAGAAATGCTGTTTTAGTCATTCTGAGTAAAACAACTCAAAACAAGCCCAGATATGCTTAAAAACCTGTTTCTCAGTAAAATAAAGCAATTCCATCCATTTTAATGCAGAGCAATCCTTTTAGTCTGTTTCTAGTTTTGGACACAGAAAGTCATATTAGAGCTCAAAACGCACAATTTGCTTAGTTCTTGACTTCTAATGCTGTTTTAGTCATTCTGAGTAAAACAACTCAAAACAAGCACAGATATGCTTAAAAACTTGTTTCTCAGTGAAATAAAGCAATTTCATACCGTTTTAATGCAGAACAATCCTTTTAGTCTGTTTCTAGTTTTGGACACAGAAAGTCATATTAGAGCTCAAAACGCACAATTTGCTTAGTTCTTGACTTGCTAATGCTGTTTTAATCATTCTGAGTAAAACAACTCTAAACAAGCCCAGATATGCTTAAAAACCTGTTTCTCAGTGAGATAAAGCAATTTCATGTAGTTTCCATGCAGAGCAATCCTTTTAGTCTGTTTCAAGTTTTGGACACAGAAAGTCATATTAGAGCTCAAAACGCACAATTTGCTTAGTTCTTGACTTCTACGGTCAGAAAAGCTGTTTTAGTCATTCTGAGCGAAACAACGCAAAACAAGCCCAGATATGCTTAAAAACCTGTTTCTCAGTGAGAAAAAGCAATTTCATGTAGTTTCCATGCAGAGGAATCCTTTTTAGTCTATTTCTAGTTTTGGACACAGAAAGTCATATTAGGGATCAAAACGCACAATTTGCTTAGTTCTTGACTTCTTACGGTCAGAAATGCTGTTTTAGTCATTCTGAGTAAAACAACTCAAAACAAGCCCAGAAATGCTTAAAAACTTGTTTCTCAGTAAAATAAAGCAATTCCATCCCGTTTTAATACAGAACAATCCTTTTTAGTCTGTTTCTAGTTTTGGACACAGAAAGTCATATTAGAGCTCAAAACGCACAATTTGCTTAGTTCTTGACTTCTAATGCTTTTTTAGTCATTCTGAGTAAAACAACTCAAAACAAGCCCAGATATGCTTAAAAACCTGTTTCTCAGTGAGATAAAGCAATTTCATGCATTTTCCATGCAGAGCAATCCTTTTTAGTCTGTTTCTAGTTTTGGACGCAGAAAGTCATATTAGAGCTCAAAACGCACAATTTGCTTAGTTCTTGACTTCTAATGCTGTTTTAGTCATTCTGAGTAAAACAACTCAAAACAAGCCCAGATATGCTTAAAAACCTGTTGTTCAGTGAGATAAAGCAATTTCATGTTTTCCATGCAGAACAATCCTTTTAGTCTGTTTCTAGTTTTGGACACAGAAAGTCATATTAGAGCTCAAAACGCACAATTTGCTTAGTTTTTGACTTTCTAATGCTGTTTTAGTCATTCTGAGTAAAACAACTCAAAACAAGCCCAGATATGCTTAAAAACATGTTTCTCAGTGAGATAAAGCAATTTCATGTTGTTTCCATGCTGAGCAATCCTTTTTAGTCTGTTTCTAGTTTTGGACACAGAAAGTCATATTAGGGATCAAAACGCACAATTTGCTTAGTTCTTGACTTCTACGGTCAGAAATGCTGTTTTAGTCATTCTGAGTAAAACAACTCAAAACAAGCCCAGATATGCTTAAAAACCTGTTTCTCAGTGAGATAAAGCAATTTCATGCATTTTCCATGCAGAGCAATACTTTTTAGTCTGTTTCTAGTTTTGGACACAGAAAGTCATATTAGGGCTCAAAACGCACAATTTGCTTAGTTATTGACTTCTAATGCTGTTTTAGTCATTCTGAGTAAAACAACTCAAAACAAGCCCAGATATGCTTAAAAACCTGTTTCTCAGTGAGATAAAGCAATTTCATGCATTTTCCATGCAGAGCAATCCTTTTAGTCTGTTTCTAGTTTTGGACACAGAAAGTCATATTAGGGCTCAAAACGCACAATTTGCTTAGTTCTTGACTTTCTCAGAAATGCTGTTTTAGTCATTCTGAGTAAAACAACTCAAAACAAGCCCAGATATGCTTAAAAACCTGTTTCTCAGTGAGATAAAGCAATTTCATGCATTTTCCATGCAGAGCAATCCTTTTAGTCTGTTTCTAGTTTTGGACACAGAAAGTCATATTAGAGCTCAAAACGCACAATTTGCTTAGTTCTTGACTTCTAATGCTGTTTTAGTCATTCTGAGTAAAACAACTCAAAACAAGCCCAGATATGCTTAAAAACCTGTTTTTCAGTGAGATAAAGCAATTTCATGCATTTTCCATGCAGAGCAATCCTTTTTAGTCTGTTTCTAGTTTTGGACGCAGAAAGTCATATTAGAGCTCAAAACGCACAATTTGCTTAGTTCTTGACTTCTAATGCTGTTTTAGTCATTCTGAGTAAAACAACTCAAAACAAGCCCAGATATGCTTAAAAACCTGTTGTTCAGTGAGATAAAGCAATTTCATCCCGTTTTAATGCAGAACAATCCTTTTTAGTCTGTTTCTACTTTTGGACACAGAAAATCATATTAGAGCTCAAAACGCACAATTTGCTTAGTTTTTGAGTTCTAATGCTGTTTGAATCATTCTGTGCGAAAAAACTCTAAACAAGCCCAGATATGCTTAAAAACATGTTTCTCAGTGAGATAAAGCAATTTCATGTTGTTTCCATGCTGAGCAATCCTTTTTAGTCTGTTTCTAGTTTTGGACACAGAAAGTCATATTAGGGATCAAAACGCACAATTTGCTTAGTTCTTGACTTCTACGGTCAGAAAAGCTGTTTTAGTCATTCTGAGTAAAACAACTCAAAACAAGCCCAGATATGCTTAAAAACCTGTTTCTCAGTGAGATAAAGCAATTTCATGCATTTTCCATGCAGAGCAATACTTTTTAGTCTGTTTCTAGTTTTGGACACAGAAAGTCATATTAGGGCTCAAAACGCACAATTTGCTTAGTTTTTGACTTCTATGGTCAGAAATGCTGTTTTAGTCAGTCTGACTAAAACAACTCAAAACAAGCCCAGATATGCTTAAAAACTTTTTTCTCAGTGAGATAAAGCAATTTCATGCATTTTCCATGCAGAACAATCCTTTTAGTCTGTTTCTAGTTTTGGACACAGAAAGTCATATTAGAGGCTCAAAACGCACAATTTGCTTAGTTCTTGACTTCTAATGCTGTTTTAGTCATTCTGAGTAAAACAACTCAAAACAAGCCCAGATATCTACAAATACCCTGTTTCTCAGTGAGATAAAACAAATTCATGCATTTTCCATGCAGAGCAATCCCCTTTTTAGTCTGTTTCTAGTTTGGACACAAAAAGTCTTGTTCAGAGCTCAAAACACACAGATTTGTAGTTTTGGCTTTATGGTCCACAATACTGTTTTGGTATTTCTAGTAACTCATTTAAAACTAAACCTCATGCTTAAAAACTTGCTTCTCAGTAAATAAAAGCAATTCCATCCGTTTTAATGAGAACAATCCTTTTTGGTCTGTTTCTAGTTTTGGATACGAAGAAAGTCATAATGAGGAGCTCACTAAAGCTGTTGCTTAACATTCTGGTTCTCTGGTCCAGAAAAAGCTGTTTTAGTCATTCTGAATTGTCAACTCAAAACAAACCCAAATATGCTTAAAACCTGTTTCTCAGTGAGATAACGCAATTTCTGCATTTTCCATGCAGGCATTCCTTTTAGTGTTTTTCTAGCTTTGGACTGAAAGTTCATGTTAGGCTCAAAGCGCACAATTTGCTTAGTTCCTTGACTTCTAATGTGTTTAGTCATTCTGAGGTAAAACAACTCAAAACTAACCCAGATAAGCTTAAAAGCAGTTGTTCAGTGAGATAAAGCAATTTCATACATTTTCCATCCAGAAACATTACTTTTTAGTCATTCCTAGTTTTGAACACAGAAAGTCATGTGAAGCTCAAAGCATACAATTTGCTGTAGTTCTTGACTTCTAATGCTGTTTTGATCATTACCAATTAAAACAACTCCAAAACAAAGCCAGATATGCTTAAAAACCTGTTTCTCCAGTGAGATAAAAGCAATTTTCACATTTTCCATGCAGATCCAATCCTTTTAGTCTGTTTGTTTTGGACACAGAAAGTCATAATGAAATCAGCGCACAATTTGCTTAGTTCTTGACTTCTAATGCTGTTTGGTCATTCACCGGTAAAACAACTCAAAATAAATGAATAACTTAAAACCTGTTTCTCAGTGAATAAAAGCAAATTCATGCATTTTCCATGCAGAGCAATCCTTTTAGTCTGTTTCTTTTTGGACACAAAAAGTCTTATTAGAGCTCAAAGCACTAATTTTTAGCAGTTTTTGACTTCTATAGTCAAATGCTGTTTTAGTCATTCTGAGTAAAACAATTCAAACAAGCCCACATATGCTTAAAACTTGTTTCTCAGTAAAATAAAACTAGTTCCACTCGTTTTGTAATGCAGACAATCCTTTTAGTCTGTTTAGTTTTGGACACAGAAAGTCATGTAAAGACTCTTCTATTCATTTGCTTGAATTCTTGAGTTCTCTGGGTCAGAAAAGCTGTTTAGTCATTCTGAGTAAAACAGCACAAAACAAACTAAATATGCTTAAAAAACCTCATTTATAAGTGAATAACGCAATTTCATTCGTTTCCATACAGAGCATTCCTTTTTTAGTCTGTTTCTAGCTTTGGACTGAGAAGTCATCATTGGGGCTCAAGCACAATTTGTAGTTCTTGACTTCTGTGCTGTTTTAGTCATTCACAGGTAAAACAACTCAAAGCAAACTGAGCCTGAGCAAAGCAGTTGTTCAGTGAGATAAAGCAATTTCATGCATATTTTCCATCAGAGCAATACTTTTTATTCTGTTTCTAGTTTTGGACACAGAAAGTCCTTATTCAAAAGCTCAACGCACAATTTGCTTAGTTCTTGACTTCTAATGCTGTTTAGTCATTCAGATAAACAACTCCAAATAAACAGATATGCTTAAAAACCTGTTTCTCAGTGAGATAAAAGCAATTTCCTTATTTTATTTTCTCTATATAGAGCATTGCTTACTTTGATCTGTTTCTAACTTTGGATTTTAGAAAGTCATATTAGGGCTCAAAAGCGCACAATTTGTAGTTCATGACTTATAATGCTGTTTTAGTCATTCTAGAATCAAACAACTCAAAACAAGCAGACCATGCTTAAAACCAGTTCAGTGAGATAACAATTTCGTGCATTTTCCATCAGAGCAATACTTTTAGTCTGTTCTCAGTTTTTGGACACAGAAAATGTATTAGGGCTTCAACGCTGGTATGATTCTTGACTTCTCGCGTCCTGAAAAGCTGTTTAGTCATTCTAATTAAACAACTCAAAAACAAAGCCATATTTGCTTAAAAACCTGTTTTTCAGTGAGATACAAAACAATTTCATACAATTTCCATTACAGAACCAATCCTTTTTAGTCTGTTTCTAGTTTCTGAGACTACAGAAAGTCGTATTACAGAGCTCAAGCCGCTTTGAATTTGCTTAGTTCTTGAAGCTTCTAATGCTGTTTTAAATCACTCTGATAAAAACAACTCAAAAACAAGCAGATATGCTTAAAACAACTGCTGGGGCGAGATATGCAATTTCATATAGTTTCCATGAAGCAAATATTTTTAGTCTGTTTCAAGGTTTTGGGCGCAGAAAGTCATATTGAAACTCAAAGCGCACAATTTGCTTAGTTCTTGATTTCTACGGTCCAGAAAGGTGTTTAGTCATTCTGTTAAACAACTCAAAACAAACCCAGATATGTGCTTAAAACCTGTTTCTCCAGTGAGAAAAAGCCAAATATCATAGTTTCTATGCTAAAAATAGTCCTTTTAGTCTGTTTCCTTTGGACACAGAAAGAGTCTGCTGGGGCTCAGCGCACAATTCTTGGTTCTTGGCTTCTCTGTTCAGAAAAACTGTTTTAGTCATTCTGAAGTAAAACAACTATAGCTCTTGCATATGTTTAAAACCTGTTTTCAGTGAGATAAAGCAATTTTCATGCATTTTCCATTTGAACCAATCCATTTTAGTCTGTTTCTAGTTTGGACACAGAAAGTCATATTAGGGCTCAAAGCAGCACAATTTGTAGTTTTGACTTCTAATATGTTTAATAATTCTGAGCTAAACAACTCTAAACAAACCCCAGATAATGTAAAACATGTTTATAGTGAGATAAAGCAATTTCAAGTAGTTTCTATGCAGAACAATCCTTTTAATCAGTTTCAAGTTTTGGGCCTTGAGAAAAGTCATATTAGAACTCAAGCACTTTTAATTTGCTTAGTTCTTGACTTCTAATGCTGTTTAGTCATTCTTAGTAAAACAACTCCAGCCTAAACAGATATGTAAAAACCAGTTGTTCAGTAGAATAAAACATTTCATGCATTTTCCATCCAGAGCAATACTTTTAGTCTATTTCTGATTTTGGACACAGAAAGTCTTCATTAGAGCTCAGCACAATTTGCTTGGTTTTTGACTTCTAATGCTGTTTTAATCATTCTGAGCTAAACAACTCTAAACAAGCCCAGATATGGCAAAACATGTTTCTCAATTGAATAAAAACAATTTCATGTAGTTTTCCATGCTGAGCAATCTCCTTTTTTAGTCTGTTTCAGGTTTTGGACCCGAAAGTCATATTAGGGCTCAAAAGCATAATTTGCCCAGTTTTGACCTACTATGGTCAAATCTTTGTTTTTGATCATTCTGAGTAAAACAATTCAAAACAAACACATATGTAAAAACTTGTTTCAAAGTAAAATAAAGCAATTCCATCACGTTTAATGCCAGAGCAATCCTTGCCCAGTCTGTTTCTAGTTTTGGACACAGAAAATATATTAAGAAACCAGCACTTTAAATTTGCTTGGATTCTTAGCTTCTAATGCTGTTTTAGTCATTCTGGGCCAAATAACTCCAAAAACAAGCCCAGATATGGCAAAAACCTGTTTCAGTGAGATAAAGCAAATTCCTGCATTTTCCATGGAAACAATCCTTTTTAGTCTCTTTCTACAGCTTTGGACTTTAGAAAGTCATATTAGGGCTCAAAGCGCTGGTTGCTTAGTTCTTGACTTCTACGGTCAGAAAAGCTGTTTTAGTCATTCTGAGTAAAACAATAAACAAACCCACATTTGCTTAAAAACCTGTTTTTTTAGTGAGATAAAGCAATTTGTAATTTTCCATGCAACGATGACCTTTTAGTCTGTTTCTAGTTTTGGACCTGAAAGTCATATTAGAGCTCAAAGCTTGCCCTAATTTGCTCAGTTCTTGACTTCTAATGCTGTTTCAGTCATTCTGAGTAAAACATCAAAAACAACCACAATTTGGCAAAACCTGTTTTTAGTGAGATCAAAAACAATTTCATGCATTTTCCATGCAGATAATCCTTTTTAGTCTGTTTCTAGTTTGGTTGAGAGAGTCATAGTAGAGCTCAGCGCATAATTTCAGCAGTTCTTGACTTCTAATGCTGTTTTAGTCATTCTGATAAAACAACTCAAAAACAACAGATAACTAACTTTTAAAGCCTGTTTCTCCAGTGGTCAACAAATTCATACATTTTCATACCAGAAACAAATCCTTTTAGTCTGTTTCAGTTTGGACACAAAAAGTCTTATTGAAACTCAAAACACACAATTTGTAGTTTTTGACTACATGGTCAATGCTGTTTTAGTCATTCACAGGTAAACAATTCAAACAAGCCTTATGCTTAAAGCTTGTTTCTCAGTTAAAATAAGCAATTCCATCCCGTTTAATGCAGAACAATCCCTTTTAGTCATTTCTAGTTTTGGACTGAAAGTCATGTTGGGGCTCATAGCTTTAATTTGCTGGCAGTTCACTTGGATACGGTCAAGAAAAGCTGTTTTTAGTATTCTGAGTAAACAACTCAAAACAAACCCAAATATGCTTAAAAACCTGTTTCTCAGTGAGATAACGCAATTTCATGCATTTTCCATGCAGAGTATTCCTTTAGTCTGTTTCTAGCTTTGGACACAGAAAGTCATATTAGGGCTCAAAAGCGCTATTGTAGTTCTTGACTTCTATTTGTTTTAGTCATTCTGAGTAACAACTCAAAACAAGCAGATAAGCTTAAAAAGCAGTTGTTCAATTGAGATAAACAATTTCATACATTCCATCCAGAGCAATACTTTTATTCTGTTTCTAGTTTGGGCACAGAGAATCATATTAAACTCAAAACACTAATTTGCTTAGTTCTTGACTTCTAGCTGCTGTTTAGTCATTCTGAGTAAAACAACTCAAAACTAAGCAGATGCTTAAAAGCAGTTGTTCAGTGAGATAAAGCAATTGTATTTCCATCAGAACCATCTTTTTAATCTGCTGGTTTTGGACACAGAAAGTCATATTAGAGCTCAAGCACAATTTACCTTGGATTCTTGACTAATGCTGTTTTAATCTATTCTAAGGTAAACAACTCAAAACAAACTTAGATATGCTTAAAACCGGTTGTTGTTCAGTGAGATAAACAATTTCATGCATTTTCCATCGAGCAATACTTTTAGTCTGTTTCTAGTTTTGGACACCAGAAAGTGCTAGAGCTCAAAAAGCGCACAATTTGTGGTGCTGGCTTCTGTACTGTTTTAGTCATTCTCATTAAAACAACTCAAAACAAACTTAGATATGCTTAAAAACCTGTTTCTCAGTGAGATAAAGCAACTTGTGCATTTCCATGCAGATCAATCCTTTTAGTCTGTTTTAAGTTTGGACTGAAAGTCTAATCAGAGCTCAAACGCACAATTTTGCCTTAGTTCTTGACTTCTAATGCTGTTTTAGTCATTCTGGAGTAAAACATAACTAAACAAACTGGATGTAAACATGTTTGGGTGGGACAGGACAGTTTCAACGATTGGTTTGTGTATGATGAAATAGCACTTTAGTCTGTTTCGGGTTTGGACACGAAGTCATATTGAGGCTCAAGCGCACAATTTGCTTGGTTTGACTTCTGGTCAAATGCTGTTTTAAGTCATTCTGAGTAAAACAATTCCAAAGCAAAGCCCACATATGCTTAAAAACTTGTTTCCTCAATTGAATAAACACCAATTTCATGCATTTTCCATGCTGAGCATTCCTTTTAGTATGTTTTAAGTTTTGGACACAAGAAACTCATATTAGAACTCCAAAGCGCTGGTTGCAGTTCTTGGCAGCTTCTATGGTCAGAAATGCTAATTTAGTCATTCTAATAAAAACAACTCAAAATATGGCCCAAGATGTTCTTACTTCATTTCTCAGTGAGATAAAGCAATTTCATGCATTTTCATGAAACAATCACTTTTAGTCTGTTTAAGTTTGGACTGAAAGTCATATTGAAACTCAACGCCTGGTGCTGTTCTTGACTTTACAATGCTGTTTTAGTCGTCTGAGTAAAAAGAAACTCCAAACAAGCCCAGATATGTTTAAAAACTTGTTTCTCAGTGAAAAAGCAAATTCCATCCCGTTTTAATGCAGAACAATCCTTTTAGTCTGTTTCTAGTTTGGACCTGAAAAGTCATATTACAGCTCAAGCATACAATTTGCTTGGTTGGCAACTATACGGTCAGAGAAAAGCTGTTTGGTCATTCTGAGTAAAACAACTCAACAAACCCATTTGTAACAACCTGTTTTTCAGTGAGATAGCTTAATTTTTATGCATTTTCCATGCAGACCAATCCTTTTTAGTCTGTTTCTGGTTTTGGTAGAAAGTCATATTAAAGCTCAAGCACAATTTGCTTAGTTCTTGACTTCCTAATACCTTTTGGTCATTCACCCAAGTAAACAACTCAAAACAAACAGATATGGCAAAACATTTCTCCAGTGAGATAAGCAATTTCATAAATTTTCCATGCAAAGAGCATTCCTTTTAGTCTGTTTCTAGCTTTGGACACAGAAAGTCATATTAGGGCTCAAGCGCCATGATTTTAGCAGTTCTTGACTGTGCTGTTTTTAGTCATTCTGAGTAAAACAACTCAAAACAGCCCAGACCTTAAAAACCAGTTGTTCAGTGAGATAAGCAATTTCATGCATTTTCCATCCAGAACAATACTTTTTAGTCTGGTACAGTTTTGGACACAGAAAATCATATTAGAGCTCAAAAGCGCACAATTTTGTGTTCATCTTGACTTTAATGCTGTTTGAGTCATTCTGAGTAAAACAACTCCAAAACAAAGCCAGATATGTAAAAACCTGTTCTCAATTGAGATAAAACAACTAAATGCATTTTCCATGCAGATCAAATCTTACTAGTCTATTTTAGTTTGGACACAGAAAGTCATATTAGAGCTCAAGCGCACAATTTTGCTTAGTTCTTGACTTCTAATGCTGTTTTAGTCATTCTGAGTAAAACAACTCTAGCTAAACGAATGTCTTAAAAACTGTGTTTCTCCAGTGGATGACAATTTCAAGTAGTTTCCGTACTGAGCTTAATCCTTTTGATCATTTCGTTTTGGACCTGAAAGTCATATTAGGGCTCAAAGCGCTTCCTAATTTGCAGTTTTTGACTTCTATGGTCCAGAAATGCTGTTTTTAGTCATTCTGAGTAAAACAATTCAAAACAAGCCCACCTTATGCTTAAAACTTGTTTCTCGGTGAATAACGCAATTTCGTGCATTTTTTCCATACAAACAGCATTCCTTGCAGTATGTTTTAAGTTTTGGACACAGAAAGTCATATTAGAGCTCAAAGCGCACAATTTGTAGTTCTTCGGCTTCTATGGTCAGAAATGCTAATTTAAGTCATTCTAATAAACAACTCAAAACAAACCCAGATATGCTTAAAAAGCCTGTTTCTCAGTGAGATAAGCAATTTCATGCATTTTCCATGCAGAGCAATCCTTTTTAGTCTGTTTAAGTTTTGGACACAGAAAGTCATGTAGAGACTCATGTACAATTTGCTTGATTCTTGACTTCTAATGCTGTTTAGTCATTTCTGAGAGTAAAGAACTCAAACAAACAGATATGTTTAAAAACTTGTTTCTCCGGTGAAAAAAAACAATTCATCCGTTTTAATGCAGAACAATCGCTTTTAGTCTGTTTCTAGTTTTGGACACAGAAAGTCATCATGCAGCTCAAAGCAGCACAATTTGCTTAGTTCTTGACCTGCGGTCAGAAAAAGCTGTTTTAGTCATTCTGAGTAAAACAATAAAACAAGCCCTTGCGCTTAACAACCTGTTTTCAGTGAGATAAAGCAATTTTTATGCATTTCCATACCAGACCAATCCTTTTAGTCTGTTTCTAGTTTTTTGGACACTGAAAGTCATATTAGGAAAAATCAGCACTTTAATTTGTAGTTTTGACTTCCTGTGTTCAGAAATGCTGTTTTAGTCGTATGAGTAAAACAACTCAAAACAAGCCCCCAGATATGCTTAAAAACTTGTTTCTCAGTAAAATAAAGCAATTCCATCCCGTTTTAATGCAGAACAATCCTTTTTAGTCTGTTTCTAGTTTTGGACACAGAAAGTCATATTAGGGCTCATAAAGCACAATTTGCTTAGTTCTTGAGTTCTACTTCTCAATGCTGTTTTAGTCATTCTGAGTAAAACAACTCAAAAACAAGCCCAGATATGCTTAAAAACCTGTTTCTCAGTGAGATAAAGCAATTTCATGCATTTTCCATGCAGAGCAATCCTTTTAGTCTGTTTCTAGTTTTGGACACAGAAAGTCATATTAGGGCTCAAAACGCACAATTTGCTTAGTTCTTGACTTCTAATGCTGTTTTAGTCATTCTGAGTAAAACAACTCAAAACAAGCCCAGATATGCTTAAAAACCTGTTTCTCAGTGAGATAAAGCAATTTCATGCATTTTCCATGCAGAGCAATCCTTTTAGTCTGTTTCTAGTTTTGGACACAGAAAGTCATATTAGAGCTCAAAACGCACAATTTGCTTAGTTCTTGACTTCTACGGTTCTAATGCTGTTTTAGTCATTCTGAGTAAAACAACTCAAAACAAGCCCAGATATGCTTAAAAACCTGTTTCTCAGTGAGATAAAGCAATTTCATGCATTTTCCATGCAGAGCATTCCATGCAGAAAGTCAATTAGAGCTCAAAACTTTTAGTCTGTTTCTAGTTTTGGGACACAGAAAGTCATATTAGAGCTCAAAACGCACAATTTGTTTAGTTCTTCAAAACGCAATAATTTGCTTAATTTCTTGACTTCTAATGCTGTTTTAGCATTCTGAGTAAACAACTCAAAACAAGCCTGCATATATGCTTAAAAACCTGTTTCTCTCAGTGAGATAAAGCAATTTCATGCATTTTCCATGCAGAGCAATCCTTTTAGTCTGTTTCTAGTTTTGGACACAGAAAGTCATATTAGAGCTCAAAACGCACAATTTGCTTAGTTTCTTGACTTCTACGACAGAAAATGCTGTTTTAGTCATTCTGAGTAAAACAACTCAAAACAAGCCCAGATATGCTTAAAAACCTGTTTCTCAGTGAGATAAAGCAATTTCATGCATTTTCCATGCAGAGCAATCCTTTTAGTCTGTTTCTAGTTTTGGACACAGAAAGTCATATTAGAGCTCAAAACGCACAATTTGCTTAGTTCTTGACTTCTAAGAAAAGCTGTTTTAGTCATTCTGAGTAAAACAACTCAAAACAAGCCCAGATATGCTTAAAAACATGTTTCAGTGAGATAAAGCAATTTCATGCATTGCATTTTCCATGCAGAGCAAGAAAGTCTTTTTAGTCTGTTTCTAGTTTTGACACAGAAATGTCATATTAGAGAGATGTTTTAGCATTCTGAGTAAAACAACTCAAAACAAGTCCAGATATGCTTAAAAACCTGTTTCTCAGTGAGATAAAGCAATTTTGCAGTTTCCATCTTTTAGTCTGTTTCTTTTGGACACAGAAAGTCATATTAGAGCTCAAAACGCACAATTTGCTTTAGTTCTTGACTTCTAATGCTGTTTTAGTCATTCTGAGTAAAACAACTCAAAACAAGCCCAGATATGCTTAAAAACCTGTTTCTCAGTGAGATAAAGCAATTTCATGCAGTTTCCATGCAGAGCAATCCTTTTAGTCTGTTTCTAGTTTTGGACACAGAAAGTCATATTAGGGCTCAAAACGCACAATTTGCTTAGTTCTTGACTTCTACTAGAAAAGCTGTTTTAGTCATTCTGAGTAAAACAACTCAAAACAAGCCCAGATATGCTTAAAAACCTGTTTCTCAGTGAGATAAAGCAATTTCATGCATTTTCCATGCAGAGCAATCCTTTTAGTCTGTTTCTAGTTTTGGACACAGAAAGTCATATTAGAGCTCAAAACGCACAATTTGCTTAGTTCTTGACTTCTAATGCTGTTTTAGTCAAGTAAAATGTTTTAGTCATTCTGAGTAAAACAACTCAGTGAGATAAACAAGCCATGCATATGCTTAAAAACTTGTTTTTTAGTCTGTTTCAAGTTTTGGATAAAGCAAAACAGAAAGATAATTCATATTAGAGCCATGCAGAGCAATCCTGCTTAGTCTGTTTCAAGTTTTGGACACAGAAAGTCATATTAGAGCTCAAAATACGCACAATTTGTGAGATAAAGTTTTCATTGACTTCTAATGCTGAGAAACTTTTTTAGTCTGTTCTGAGTAAAACAACTCAAAAGTCATATTAGAGCTCAGATATGCTTTGCTTAACCTGTTTTAGTCTCAGTGAGATAAAACTCAAAACAAGCCATGCATGCTTCCATGCAGAGATAATCCTTTTTTTAGTCTGTTTCTTTCTAGTTTTGGACACAGAAAGTCATATTAGAGCTCAAAACGCACAATTTGCTTAGTTCTTGACTTCTAATGCTGTTTTAGTCATTCTGAGTAAAACAACTCAAAACAAGCCCAGATATGCTTAAAACCTGTTTCTCAGTGAGATAAAGCAATTTCATGCATTTTCCATGCAGAGCAATCCTTTTTAGTCTGTTTCTAGTTTTGGACACAGAAAGTCATATTAGAGCTCAAAACGCACAATTTGCTTAGTTCTTGACTTATGGTCAGAAATGCTGTTTTAGACTGAGTAAAACAACTCAAAAGTGCTGTTTTAGTCATTCTGAGTAAAAAACAACTCAAAACAAGCCCAGATATGCTTAAAAACCTGTTTCTCAGTGAGATAAAGCAATTTCATGCATTTTCCATGCAGAGCAATCTTTTTAGTCTGTTTCTAGTTTTGGACACAGAAAGTCATATTAGAGCTCAAAACGCACAATTTGCTTAGTTCTTGACTTCTAATGCTGTTTTAGTCATTCTGAGTAAAACAACTCAAAACAAGCCCAGATATGCTTAAAAACCTGTTTCTCAGTGATAAAGCAATTTCATGTATTTTCCATGCAGAGCAATCCTTTTAGTCTGTTTCTAGTTTTGGACACAGAAAGTCATATTAGAGCTCAAAACGCACAATTTGCTTAGTTCTTCTATGACTTCTAATGCTGTTTTAGTCATTCTGAGTAAAACAACTCAAAACAAGCCCAGATATGCTTAAAAACCTGTTTCTTCAGTGAGATAAAGCAGTGATGATTTTCCATGCAGAGCAATTTTTAGTCTGTTTCTAGTTTTGGACACAGAAAGTCATATTAGGGCTCAAACGCACAATTTGCTTAGTTCTTGACTTCTAATGCTGTTTTCTGAGTCTGTTTCTAGTTAAAAACCTTTTCAGTAAAATAACACAGAAAGAATGTCATCATGTTTAGTGAGATAAAGCAAATCACGCACTGTTTGTTTAGTTCTTGACTTCATATTAGGCTCAAAAATGCTGTTTTAGTCATTCTGAGTTTTAAATTCAAAACAACTCAAAACAAGCCCAGATATGCTTAAAAACTTGTTTCTCAGTGAGATAAAGCAATTTCATGCATTTTCCATGCAGAGCAATCCTTTTAGTCTGTTTCTAGTTTTGGACACAGAAAGTCATATTAGAGCTCAAAACGCACAATTTGCTTAGTTCTGACTTCTAAGAAATGCTGTTTTAGTCATTCTGAGTAAAACAACTCAAAACAAGCCCAGATATGCTTAAAAACCTGTTTCTCAGTGAGATAAAGCAATTTCATGCATTTTCCATGCAGAGCAATCCTTTTTAGTCTGTTTCTAGTTTTGGACACAGAAAGTCATATTAGAGCTCAAAACGCACAATTTGCTTAGTTCTTGACTTCTAATGCTGTTTTAGTCATTCTGAGCTGTTTTAACTCATTCTGAGATATGCTTAAACTCTGTTTCTCAGTGAGATAAAGAAATTCATGCATTTTCCAAGACTTTTAGTCTGTTTCTAGTTTTGGACAGTCATATTAGATCAAAGCAATTTCATGCATTAAGAGCAATGTAGTTTTGACAACCTTTTTTAGTCTGTTTCTAATGTTTTTAGACACAGAAAAAACATATTAGAGCTCAAATACGCACAATTTGCTTAGTTAAAGCAACTTCCATGCAGAGTCATCCTTTTAGTCTGTTTTAGTTTTGGACATTCTTAGAGCTCAAACGCACAATTTGCTTAGTTCTTGACTTCTAAAACAAGCCTTCTGAGATATCAAAACTATGCTTAAAAACCTGTTTCTCAGTGAGATAAAGCAATTTCATGCATTTTCCATGCAGAGCAATCCTTTTAGTCTGTTTCTAGTTTTGGACACAGAAAGTCATATTAGAGCTCAAAACGCACAATTTGCTTAGTTCTTGACTTGACTTCTAATGCTGTTTTAGTCATTCTGAGTAAAACAACTCAAAACAAGCCCAGATATGCTTAAAAACCTGTTTCTCAGTGAGATAAAGCAATTTCATGCATTTTCCATGCAGAGCAATCCTTTTAGTCTGTTTCTAGTTTTGGACACAGAAAGTCATATTAGGGCTCAAAACGCACAATTTGCTTAGTTTTTGACTTCTATGGTCAGAAATGCTTTTTAGTCATTCTGAGTAAGCTCAAAACAAGCCCAGATATGCTTAAAAACTTGTTAGATAAAGCAATTTCATGGGATTTTCAATTCTTGCAATACAGAAATGCAGTCAATCCTTTTTAGTCTGTTTCTAGCTCATTTCTTGACTTCTAATGCTGTTTTAGTCATTCTGAGTAAAACAACTCAAAATAAGCCCAGATATGCTTAAAAACCAGTTTCTTAGTGAGTGAAAAAGCAAATTCATGCATTTTCCATGCAGAGCAATCCTTTTTAGTCTGTTTCTAGTTTTGGACACAGAAAGTCATATTAGAGCTCAAAACGCACAATTTGCTTAGTTCTTGACTTCTAATGAAAAGCTGTTTTAGTCATTCTGAGTAAAACAACTCAAAACAAGCCCAGATATGCTTAAAAACTGTTTCTCAGTGAGATAAAGCAATTTCATGCATTTTCCATGCAGAGCAATCCTTTTAGTCTGTTTCTAGTTTTGGACACAGAAAGTCATATTAGAGCTCAAAACGCACAATTTGCTTAGTTCTCGAATTCTAATGCTGTTTTAGTCATTCTGAGTAAAACAACTCAAACAAGCCCAGATATGCTTAAAAACCTGTTTCTCAGTGAGATAAAGCAATTTCATGCATTTTCCATGCAGAGCAATCTTTTTAGTCTGTTTCTAGTTTTGGACACAGAAAGTCATATTAGAGCTCAAAACGCACAATTTGCTTAGTTCTTGACTTCTAATGCTGTTTTAGTCATTCTGAGTAAAACAACTCAAAACAAGCCCAGATATGCTTAAAAACCTGTTTCTCAGTGAGATAAAGCAATTTCATGCATTTTCCATGCAGAGCAACTTTTTAGTCTGTTTCTAGTTTTGGACACAGAAAGTCATATTAGAGCTCAAAACGCACAATTTGCTTAGTTCTTGACTTCTATGGTAAAATGCTGTTTTAGTCATTCTGAGTAAAACAACTCAAAACAAGCCCAGATATGCTTAAAAACCTGTTTCTCAGTGAGATAAAGCAATTTCATGCATTTTCCATGCAGATAATCCTTTTAGTCTGTTTCTAGTTTTGGACATGAAAGTCATATTAGAGCTCAAAACGCACAATTTGCTTAGTTTTTGTTCTATGGTCTGTTGTTTTAGTCATTCTGAGTAAAACAACTCAGAACAAGCCCAGATATGCTTAAAAACCTGTTTTTCAGTGAGATAAAAATTTCATGCATTTTCCATGCAGAGCAATCCTTTTTGCTTTTTCAGTTTTGGACACAGAAAGTCATATTAGACTCAAAACGCACAATTTGCTTAGTTTTTCTAATGCTGTTTTAGTCATTCTGAGTAAAACAACTCAAAACAAGCCCAGATATGCTTAAAAACCTGTTTCTCAGTGAGAAAAAGCAAATTCATGTAGTTTTCCATGCAGAGCAATCCTTTTTAGTCTGTTTCTAGTTTTGGACACAGAAAGTCATATTAGAGCTCAAAACGCACAATTTGCTTAGTTCTTGACTTCTAATGCTGAAATGCTTTTTTAGTCATTCTGAGTAAAACAACTCAAAACAAGCCCAGATATGCTTAAAAACTGTTTCTCAGTGAGATAAAGCAATTTCATGCATTTTCCATGCAGAGCAATCCTTTTAGTCTGTTTCTAGTTTTGGACACAGAAAGTCATATTAGGGCTCAAAACGCACAATTTGCTTAGTTCTTGACTTCTAAGAAAAGCTGTTTTAGTCATTCTGAGTAAAACAACTCAAAACAAGCCCAGATATGCTTAAAAACCTGTTTTTCAGTGAGATAAAGCAATTTCATGCATTTTCCATGCAGAGCAATCCTTTTTAGTCTGTTTCTAGTTTTGGACACAGAAAGTCATATTAGAGCTCAAAACGCACAATTTGCTTAGTTCTTGACTTCTAATGCTGTTTTTAGTCATTCTGAGTAAAACAACTCAAAACAAGCCCAGATATGCTTAAAAACCTGTTTCTCAGTGAGATAAAGCAATTTCATGCATTTTTCCATGCAGAGCAATCCTTTTAGTCTGTTTCTAGTTTTGGACACAGAAAGTCATATTAGGCTCAAAACGCACAATTTGCTTAGTTCTTGACTTCTACTTCAGAAAAGCTGTTTTAGTCATTCTGAGTAAAACAACTCAAAACAAGCCCAGATATGCTTAAAAACCTGTTTCTCAGTGAGATAAAGCAATTTCATGCATTTTCCATGCAGAGCAATCCTTTTAGTCTGTTTCTAGTTTTGGACACAGAAAGTCATATTAGAGCTCAAAACGCACAATTTGCTTAGTTCTTGAGTTCTTGACTTCTAATGCTGTTTTAGTCATTCTGAGTAAAACAACTCAAAACAAGCCCAGATATGCTTAAAAACCTGTTTCTCAGTGAGATAAAGCAATTTCATGCATTTTCCATGCAGAGCAATCCTTTTAGTCTGTTTCTAGTTTTGGACACACAGAAAGTCATATTAGAGCTCAAAACGCACAATTTGCTTAGTTCTTGACTTCTAATGTCTGTTTTTTAGTCATTCTGAGTAAAACAACTCAAAACAAGCCCAGATATGCTTAAAAACTGTTTCTCAGTGAGATAAAGCAATTTCATGCATTTTCCATGCAGAGCAATCCTTTTAGTCTGTTTCTAGCTTTGGACACAGAAAGTCATATTAGGGCTCAAAACGCACAATTTGCTTAGTTCTTGACTTCTAATGTCTGTTTTAGTCATTCTGAGTAAAACAACTCAAAACAAGCCCAGATATGCTTAAAAACCTGTTTCTCAGTGAGATAAAGCAATTTCATGCATTTTCCATGCAGAGCAATCCTTTTAGTCTGTTTCTAGTTTTGGACACAGAAAGTCATATTAGAGCTCAAAACGCACAATTTGCTTCGTTCTTGACTTCTAATGCTGTTTTAGTCATTCTGAGTAAAACAACTCAAAACAAGCCCAGATATGCTTAAAAACCTGTTTCTCAGTGAGATAAAGCAAATTCATGCATTTTCCATGCAGAGCAATCTTTTTAGTCTGTTTCTAGTTTTGGACACAGAAAGTCATATTAGGGCTCAAAACGCACAATTTGCTTAGTTTTTGACTTCTACTCAGAAATGCTGTTTTAGTCATTCTGAGTAAAACAACTCAAAACAAGCCCAGATATGCTTAAAAACCTGTTTCTCAGTGAGATAAAGCAATTTCATGCATTTTTTCCATGCAGAGCAATCCTTTTAGTCTGTTTCTAGTTTTGGACACAGAAAGTCATATTAGAGCTCAAAACGCACAATTTGCTTAGTTCTTGACTTCTAATCAGAAAAGCTGTTTTAGTCATTCTGAGTAAAACAACTCAAAACAAGCCCAGATATGCTTAAAAACCTGTTTTCAGTGAGATAAAGCAATTTCATGCATTTTCCATGCAGAGCAATCCTTTTTAGTCTGTTTCTAGCTTTGGACACAGAAAGTCATATTAGGGCTCAAAACGCACAATTTGCTTAGTTCTTGACTTCTACTTCTAATGCTGTTTTAGTCATTCTGAGTAAAACAACTCAAAACAAGCCCAGATATGCTTAAAAACCTGTTTCAGTGAGATAAAGCAATTTCATGCATTTTCCATGCAGAGCAATCCTTTTAGTCTGTTTCTAGTTTTGGACACAGAAAGTCATATTAGAGCTCAAAACGCACAATTTGCTTAGTTCTTGACTTCTAATGCTGTTTTAGTCATTCTGAGTAAAACAACTCAAAACAAGCCCAGATATGCTTAAAAACCTGTTTCTCAGTGAGATAAAGCAATTTCATGCATTTTCCATGCAGAGCAATCCTTTTAGTCTGTTTCTAGTTTTGGACAGAAAGTCATATTAGAGCTCAAAACGCACAATTTGCTTAGTTTTTGACTTCTGACTTCTAATGCTGTTTTAGTCATTCTGAGTAAAACAACTCAAAACAAGCCCAGATATGCTTAAAAACCTGTTTCTCAGTGAGATAAAGCAAATTCATGCATTTTTCCATGCAGAGCAATCCTTTTTAGTCTGTTTCTAGTTTTGGACACAGAAAGTCATATTAGAGCTCAAAACGCACAATTTGCTTAGTTTTTGACTTCTATGGTCAGAAATGCTGTTTTAGTCATTCTGAGTAAAACAATTCAAAACAAGCCCAGATATGCTTAAAAACCTGTTTTCAGTGAAATAAAGCAATTCCATCCTGTTTTCCATGCAGAACAATCCTTTTTAGTCTGTTTCTAGTTTTGGACACAGAAAGTCATATTAGGGCTCATAAAGCACAATTTGCTTAGTTCTTGAGTTCTACGGTCAGAAAAGCTGTTTTAGTCATTCTGAGTAAAACAACTCAAAACAAGCCCAGATATGCTTAAAAACCTGTTTCTCAGTGAGATAACGCAATTTCATGCATTTTCCATGCAGAGCATTCCTTTTAGTCTGTTTCTAGTTTTGGACACAGAAAGTCATATTAGAGCTCAAAACGCACAATTTGCTTAGTTCTTGACTTCTAATGCTGTTTTAGTCATTCTGAGTAAAACAACTCAAAACAAGCCCAGATATGCTTAAAAACCTGTTTCTCAGTGAGATAAAGCAATTTCATGCATTTTCCATGCAGAGCAATCCTTTTTAGTCTGTTTCTAGTTTTGGACACAGAAAGTCATATTAGAGCTCAAAACGCACAATTTGCTTAGTTCTTGTTTCTTGACTTCTAATGCTGTTTTAGTCATTCTGAGTAAAACAACTCAAAACAAGCCCAGATATGCTTAAAAACCTGTTTCTCAGTGAGATAAAGCAATTTCATGCATTTTCCATGCAGAGCAATCCTTTTAGTCTGTTTCTAGTTTTGGACACAGAAAGTCATATTAGGGCTCAAAACGCACAATTTGCTTAGTTCTTGACTTCTAATGCTGTTTTAGTCATTCTGAGTAAAACAACTCTAAACAAGCCCAGATATGCTTAAAAACCTGTTTCTTAGTGAGATAAAAAGCAATTTCATGCAGTTTCCATGCAGAGCAATCCTTTTAGTCTGTTTCAAGTTTTGGACGCAGAAAGTCATATTAGAGCTCAAAACGCACAATTTGATTAGTTCTTGACTTCTATGATCAGAAATGCTGTTTTAGTCATTCTGATAAAAACAACTCAAAACAAGCCCAGATATGCTTAAAAACCTGTGTTTCTCAGTGAGATAAAGCAATTTCATGCATTTTCCATGCGAGAGCAATCCTTTTTAGTCTGTTTCAAGTTTTGGACGCAGAAAGTCATATTAGAGCTCAAAACGCACAATTTGCTTAGTTCTTGATTTCTACGGTCAGAAAAGGTGTTTTAGTCATTCTGAGTAAAACAACTCAAAACAAGCCCAGATATGCTTAAAAACCTGTTTCTCAGTGAGAAAAAGCAAATTCATGCATTTTCCATGCAGAGCAATCCTTTTAGTCTGTTTCTAGTTTTGGACACAGAAAGTCATATTAGAGCTCAAAACGCACAATTTGCTTAGTTCTTGACTTCTACTTCTAAAAGCTGTTTTAGTCATTCTGAGTAAAACAACTCAAAACAAGCCCAGATATGCTTAAAAACCTGTTTCTCAGTGAGATAAAGCAATTTCATGCATTTTCCATGCAAGAGCAATCCATTTTAGTCTGTTTCTAGTTTTGGACACAGAAAGTCATATTAGAGCAAAACGCACAATTTGCTTAGTTTTTGACTCTATTTAGTTCAGACTTCTAATGCTGTTTTAGTCATTCTGAGTAAAACAACTCAAAACAAGCCCAGATATGCTTAAAAACCTGTTTCTCAGTGAGATAAAGCAATTTCATGCATTTTCCATGCAGAGCAATCCTTTTAGTCTGTTTCTAGTTTTGGACACAGAAAGTCATATTAGAGCTCAAAACGCACAATTTGCTTAGTTCTTGACTTCTAATGCTGTTTTTAGTCATTCTGAGTAAAACAACTCAAAACAAGCCCAGATATGCTTAAAAACCTGTTTCTCAGTGAGATAAAGCAATTTCATGCATTTTCCATGCAGAGCAATCCTTTAGTCTGTTCTAGTTTTGGACACAGAAAGTCATATTAGAGCTCAAAACGCACAATTTGCTTAGTTCTTGACTTCTAATGCTGTTTTAGTCATTCTGAGTAAAACAACTCAAAACAAGCCCAGATATGCTTAAAAACCTGTTTCTCAGTGAGATAAAGCAATTTCATGCATTTTCCATGCAGAGCAATCCTTTTTAGTCTGTTTCTAGCTTTGGACACAGAAAGTCATATTAGGGCTCAAAACGCACAATTTGCTTAGTTCTTGACTTCTACGGACTTCTAAAAGCTGTTTTAGTCATTCTGAGTAAAACAACTCAAAACAAGCCCAGATATGCTTAAAAACCTGTTTCTCAGTGAGATAAAGCAATTTCATGCATTTTCCATGCAGAGCAATCCTTTTAGTCTGTTTCTAGTTTTGGACACAGAAAGTCATATTAGAGCTCAAAACGCACAATTTGCTTAGTTCTTGACTTCTATAAAATGCTGTTTTAGTCATTCTGAGTAAAACAACTCAAAACAAGCCCAGATATGCTTAAAAACCTGTTTCTCAGTGAGATAAAGCAAATTCATGCATTTTCCATGCAGAGCAATCCTTTTTAGTCTGTTTCTAGTTTTGGACACAAAAAGTCTTATTAGAGCTCAAAACGCACAATTTGCTTAGTTCTTGACTTCTACTAATGCTGTTTTAGTCATTCTGAGTAAAACAACTCAAAACAAGCCCAGATATGCTTAAAAACCTGTTTTTCAGTGAGATAAAGCAATTTCATGCATTTTCCATGCAGAGCAATCCTTTTAGTCTGTTTCTAGTTTTGGACACAGAAAGTCATATTAGAGCTCAAAACGCACAATTTGCTTAGTTCTTGACTTCTATCTAATGCTGTTTTAGTCATTCTGAGTAAAACAACTCAAAACAAGCCCAGATATGCTTAAAAACCTGTTTCTTCAGTGAGATAAAGCAATTTCATGCATTTTCCATGCAGAGCAATCCTTTTAGTCTGTTTCTAGTTTTGGACACAGAAAGTCATATTAGAGCTCAAAACGCACAATTTGCTTAGTTCTTGACTTCTAATGCTGTTTTAGTCATTCTGAGTAAAACAACTCAAAACAAGCCCAGATATGCTTAAAAACCTGTTTCTCAGTGAGATAAAGCAATTTCATGCATTTTCCATGCAGAGCAATCCTTTTAGTCTGTTTCTAGTTTTGGACACAGAAAGTCATATTAGAGCTCAAAACGCACAATTTGCTTAGTTCTTGACTTCTAAGAAATGCTGTTTTAGTCATTCTGAGTAAAACAACTCAAAACAAGCCCAGATATGCTTAAAAACCTGTTTCTCAGTGAGATAAAGCAATTTCATGCATTTTCCATGCAGAGCAATCCTTTTTAGTCTGTTTCTAGTTTTGGACACAGAAAGTCATATTAGAGCTCAAAACGCACAATTTGCTTAGTTCTTGACTTCTAATGCTGTTTTAGTCATTCTGAGTAAAACAACTCAAAACAAGCCCAGATATGCTTAAAAACTGTTTCTCAGTGAGATAAAGCAATTTCATGCATTTTCCATGCAGAGCAATCCTTTTAGTCTGTTTCTAGTTTTGGACACAGAAAGTCATATTAGGGCTCAAAACGCACAATTTGCTTAGTTCTTGACTTCTACGGTCAGAAAAGCTGTTTTAGTCATTCTGAGTAAAACAACTCAAAACAAGCCCAGATATGCTTAAAAACCTGTTTCTCAGTGAGATAAAGCAAATTTCATGCATTTCCATGCAGAGCAATCCTTTTAGTCTGTTTCTAGTTTTGGACACAGAAAGTCATATTAGAGCTCAAAACGCACAATTTGCTTAGTTCTTGACTACGGTCAGAAAAGCTGTTTTAGTCATTCTGAGTAAAACAACTCAAAACAAGCCCAGATATGCTTAAAAACCTGTTTCTCAGTGAGATAAAGCAATTTCATGCATTTTCCATGCAGAGCAATCCTTTTAGTCTGTTTCTAGTTTTGGACACAGAAAGTCATATTAGAGCTCAAAACGCACAATTTGCTTAGTTCTTGACTTCTAATGCTGTTTTAGTCATTCTGAGTAAAACAACTCAAAACAAGCCCAGATATGCTTAAAAACCTGTTTCTCAGTGAGATAAAGCAATTTCATGCATTTTCCATGCAGAGCAATCCTTTTAGTCTGTTTCTAGTTTTGGACACAGAAAGTCATATTAGAGCTCAAAACGCACAATTTGCTTAGTTCTTGACTTCTAATGCTGTTTTAGTCATTCTGAGTAAAACAACTCAAAACAAGCCCAGATATGCTTAAAAACCTGTTTCTCAGTGAGATAAAGCAATTTCATGCATTTTCCATGCAGAGCAATCCTTTTTAGTCTGTTTCTAGTTTTGGACACAGAAAGTCATATTAGAGCTCAAAACGCACAATTTGCTTAGTTCTTGACTTCTAAGAAAAGCTGTTTTAGTCATTCTGAGTAAAACAACTCAAAACAAGCCCAGATATGCTTAAAAACCTGTTTCTCAGTGAGATAAAGCAATTTCATGCATTTCCATGCAGAGCAATCCTTTTAGTCTGTTTCTAGTTTTGACCACAGAAAGTCATATTAGGCTCAAAACGCACAATTTGCTTAGTTCTTGACTTCTATGTCAGAAAAGCTGTTTTAGTCATTCTGAGTAAAACAACTCAAAACAAGCCCAGATATGCTTAAAAACCTGTTTCTCAGTGAGATAAAGCAATTTCATGCATTTTCCATGCAGAGACAATCCTTTTTAGTCTGTTTCTAGTTTTGGACACAGAAAGTCATATTAGAGCTCAAAACGCACAATTTGCTTAGTTCTTGACTTCTAATGCTGTTTTAGTCATTCTGAGTAAAACAACTCAAAACAAGCCCAGATATGCTTAAAAACCTGTTTTCAGTGAGATAAAGCAATTTCATGCATTTTTCCATGCAGAGCAATCCTTTTAGTCTGTTTCTAGTTTTTTGGACACAGAAAGTCATATTAGAGCTCAAAACGCACAATTTGCTTAGTTCTTGACTTCTAATGCTGCTGTTTTAGTCATTCTGAGTAAAACAACTCAAACAAGCCCCAGATATGCTTAAAAACCTGTTTCTCAGTGAGATAAAGCAATTTCATGCATTTTCCATGCAGAGCAATCTTTTTAGTCTGTTTCTAGTTTTGGACACAGAAAGTCATATTAGAGCTCAAAACGCACAATTTGCTTAGTTTGACTTGACTTCTAATGCTGTTTTAGTCATTCTGAGTAAAACAACTCAAAACAAGCCCAGATATGCTTAAAAACCTGTTTCTCAGTGAGATAAAGCAATTTCATGCATTTTCCATGCAGAGCAATCCTTTTAGTCTGTTTCTAGTTTTGGACACAGAAAGTCATATTAGAGCTCAAAACGCACAATTTGCTTAGTTCTTGACTTCTAAGAAAAGCTGTTTTAGTCATTCTGAGTAAAACAACTCAAAACAAGCCCAGATATGCTTAAAAACCTGTTTTTCAGTGAGATAAAGCAATTTCATGCATTTTCCATGCAGAGCAATCCTTTTAGTCTGTTTCTAGTTTTGGACACAGAAAGTCATATTAGAGCTCAAAACGCACAATTTGCTTAGTTCTTGACTTCTAATGCTGTTTTAGTCATTCTGAGTAAAACAACTCAAAACAAGCCCAGATATGCTTAAAAACCTGTTTCTCAGTGAGATAAAGCAATTTCATGCATTTTCCATGCAGAGCAATCCTTTTAGTCTGTTTCTAGTTTTGGACACAGAAAGTCATATTAGAGCTCAAAACGCACAATTTGCTTAGTTTTTGACTTCTAATGAAAAGCTGTTTTAGTCATTCTGAGTAAAACAACTCAAACAAGCCCAGATATGCTTAAAAACCTGTTTCTCAGTGAGATAAAGCAATTTCATGCAGTTTCCATGCAGAGCAATCCTTTTAGTCTGTTTCTAGTTTTGGACACAGAAAGTCATATTAGGCTCAAAACGCACAATTTGCTTAGTTTTTGACTTCTACTTCAGAAATGCTGTTTTAGTCATTCTGAGTAAAACAACTCAAAACAAGCCCAGATATGCTTAAAAACCTGTTTCAGTCAGTGAGATAAAGCAATTTCATGCATTTTCCATGCAGAACAATCCTTTTAGTCTGTTTCTAGTTTTGGACACAGAAAGTCATATTAGAGCTCAAAACACAATTTGCTTAGTTCTTGACTTCAGAAAAGCTGTTTTAGTCATTCTGAGTAAAACAACTAAAAAACAAGCCCAGATATGCTTAAAAACCTGTTTCTCAGTGAGATAAAGCAATTTCATGCATTCCATGCAGAGCAATCCTTTTAGTCTGTTTCTAGTTTTGGACACAGAAAGTCATATTAGAGCTCAAAACGCACAATTTGCTTAGTTTTTGACTTCTAATGTCAGTTTGTTTTAGTCATTCTGAGTAAAACAACTCAAAACAAGCCCAGATATGCTTAAAAACCTGTTTCTCAGTGAGATAAAGCAATTTCATGCATTTTCCATGCAGAGCAATCCTTTTTAGTCTGTTTCTAGTTTTGGACACAGAAAGTCATATTAGAGCTCAAAACGCACAATTTGCTTAGTTCTTGACTTCTAATGCTGTTTTAGTCATTCTGAGTAAAACAACTCAAAACAAGCCCAGATATGCTTAAAAACCTGTTTCTCAGTGAGATAAAGCAATTTCATGCATTTTCCATGCAGAGCAATCCTTTTTAGTCTGTTTCTAGTTTTGGACACAGAAAGTCATATTAGAGCTCAAAACAATTTGCTTTTGCTTCTTGAGTTCTTGACTTCTAATGCTGTTTTTTAGTCATTCTGAGTAAAACAACTCAAAACAAGCCCAGATATGCTTAAAAACCTGTTTCTCAGTGAGATAAAGCAATTTCATGCATTTCAATGCAGAGCAATCCTTTTCTGTTTCTGTTTCTGGAGTTTTGGACACACTTAAAAAGTCATATTAGGCTCAAAACGCACAATTTGCTTAGTTCTGAATGCTGTTTTAGTCATTCTGAGTAAAACAACTCAAAACAAGCCCATAGTTTTAGTCTTTTAGTCATTCTGAGTAAAACAACTTCATGCAAAACAAGCCCAGAGCATATGCTGTTTCTAGTTTTGGACAGTGAGATAAAGCAATTCAATGCAATTTTGCCATGCAGACTTCAATCCTTTTTAGTCTGTTTCTAGTTTTGGACACAGAAAGCCCTCATATTAGAGCTCTGAGAAAAGCAATTTCATGCATTTTCCATGCAGAGCAATCCTTTTTAGTTGTTTCTAGTTTTGGACACAGAAAGTCATATTAGAGCTCAAAACGCACAATTTGCTTAGTTCTTGACTTCTAATGCTGTTTTAGTCATTCTGAGTAAAACAACTCAAAACAAGCCCAGATATGCTTAAAAACCTGTTTCTCAGTGAGATAAAGCAATTCATGCATTTTCCATGCAGAGCAATCCTTTTAGTCTGTTTCTAGTTTTGGACACAGAAAGTCATATTAGAGCTCAAAACGCACAATTTGCTTAGTTCTTGACTTCTATTCTAGATGCTGTTTTAGTCATTCTGAGTAAAACAACTCAAAACAAGCCCAGATATGCTTAAAAACCTGTTTTTCAGTGAGATAAAGCAATTTCATGCATTTTGTTTTTTAGTCTGTTTCAGTTTGAGATAGAGAAGTTCATGCATATTAGAGCTCAAAATCCACAAGTCTGTTTCTGTTTTGGACACAGAAAGCTGTTTTAGTATTCTGAGCTCAAAACAACACAATTTGCCCAGTTCTGACTTCTAATGCTGTTTTCAGTGAGATGAGCAAAACAACATGCATTTTTCCATGCAGAGCAATGCTTTTAAACTGTTTCTAGTTTTGGACAGCAATCCTTTCATATTAGAAAGTCATATTAGAGCTCAAAACGCACAATTTGTTTTTGTTCTTGACTTCTAATGCTGTTTTAGTCATTCTGAGTAAAACAACTCAAAACAAGCCCAGATATGCTTAAAAACTGTTTCTCAGTGAGATAAAGCAATTTCATGCATTTTCCATGCAGAGCAATCCTTTTAGTCTGTTTCTAGTTTTGGACACAGAAAGTCATATTAGAGCTCAAAACGCACAATTTGCTTAGTTTTAGACTTCTAAAGCAGATAAAGTTCAACATCGAGATATTTGCTGTTTTAGTCTGCTTTTTTCTGAAAACTTCTGAGCAAAACTCTGTATTTTATTAGAAACTGTTGTTTCTCAGTGAGATAAAGCAATTTCATGCAATGCTTTTTAGTGCAGAAAAATCCTTTTTAGTCTGTTTCTAGTTTTGGACACAGAAAGTCATATTAGAGCTCAAAACTGTTTCAGTTTTGCTTAGTCATTTTACTTCAAAATGCTGAAACTGACTTTAGCTGTTCTGAGTCAAACAAAACAACTCCAAAATAAGCCCAGATATGCTTAAAAACCTGTTTCTTCAGTGAGATAAAGCAATTTCATGCATTTTCCATGCAGAGCAATCCTTTTTAGTCTGTTTCTAGTTTTGGACACAGAAAGTCATATTAGGGCTCAAAACGCACAATTTGCTTAGTTCTTTGACTTCTTCAGAATGCTGTTTTAGTCATTCTGAGTAAAACAACTCAAAACAAGCCCAGATATGCTTAAAAACCTGTTTCTCAGTGAGATAAAGCAATTTCATGCATTTTCCATGCAGACCAATCCTTTTAGTCTGTTTCTAGTTTTGGACACAGAAAGTCATATTAGGAGCTCAACGCACAATTTGCATAGTTCTGACTTCTAGATGTTAAAAAGTCATTTAGTGTTTTGAAGCAATGCTGTTTTAGTCATTCTGAGTAAAACAACTCAAACAAGCCCAGATATGCTTAAAACCATGTTTTCAGTGAGATAAAGCAATTTCATGCATTTTCCATGCAGAGCAATCCTTTTAGTCTGTTTCTAGTTTTGGACACAGAAAGTCATATTAGAGCTCAAAACGCACAATTTGTTTAGTTCTTGACTTCTACAGAAATGCTGTTTTAGTCATTCTGAGTAAAACAACTCAAAACAAGCCCAGATATGCTTAAAAACCTGTTTCTCAGTGAGATAAAGCAATTTCATGCATTTTCCATGCAGAGCAATCCTTTTAGTCTGTTTCTAGTTTTGGACACAGAAAGTCATATTAGGCTCAAAAAACGCACAATTTGCTTAGTTCTTGACTTCTAATGCTGTTTTAGTCATTCTGAGTAAAACAACTCAAAACAAGCCCAGATATGCTTAAAAACCTGTTTCTCAGTGAGATAAAGCAATTTCATGCATTTTCCATGCAGAGCAATCCTTTTAGTCTGTTTCTAGTTTTGGACACAGAAAGTCATATTAGAGCTCAAAACGCACAATTTGCTTACAGAAAGTCAGACTTTGCTTTGCTTAGTTTTTGAGCTGCTGGTCTGTTTCTGTTTTGGCACAGGTTTAGTCATTTCTAGTTTGGACGGAGAAAGTCATATTAGGCTCAAAACGCACAATTTGCTTAGTTCTTGACTTCTATGCTTAAAATGCTGTTTTTAGTCATTCTGAGAAAACAACTCAAAACAAGCCCAGCATATGCTTAAAAACCTGTTTTCAGTGAGATAAAGCAATTTCATGCATTTTCCATGCAGAGCAATCCTTTTAGTCTGTTTCTAGTTTTGGACACAGAAAGTCATATTAGAGCTCAAAACGCACAATTTGCTTAGTTCTTGACTTCTAAGAAAAGCTGTTTTAGTCATTCTGAGTAAAACAACTCAAAACAAGCCCAGATATGCTTAAAAACCTGTTTCTCAGTGAGATAAAGCAATTTCATGCATTTTCCATGCAGAGCAATCCTTTTAGTCTGTTTCTAGTTTTGGACACAGAAAAAGTCATATTAGAGCTCAAAACGCACAATTTGCTTAGTTCTTGACTTCTAATGCTGTTTTAGTCATTCTGAGTAAAACAACTCAAAACAAGCCCAGATATGCTTAAAAACCTGTTTCTCAGTGAGATAAAGCAATTCATGCATTTTCCATGCAGAGCAATCCTTTTAGTCTGTTTCTAGTTTGGACAGAAAGTGGCTCAGACTTGCTGTTTCCCTGTTTGGACTGAAAGTTTGGTTTTAGTTTGGTGTTAAATGCTGTTTTAGTCATTCTGAGTAAAACAACTCAAAACAAGCCCAGATATGCTTAAAAACCTGTTTCTCAGTGAGATAAAGCAATTTCATGCATTTTCCATGCAGAGCAATCCTTTTAGTCTGTTTCTAGTTTTGGACACAGAAAGTCATATTAGAGCTCAAAACGCACAATTTGCTTAGTTCTTGACTTCTAATGCTGTTTTAGTCATTCTGAGTAAAACAACTCAAAACAAGCCCAGATATGCTTAAAACCTGTTTCTCAGTGAGATAAAGCAATTTCATGCATTTTCCATGCAGAGCAATCCTTTAGTCTGTTTCTAGTTTTGGACACAGAAAGTCATATTAGAGCTCAAAACGCACAATTTGCTTAGTTTTTGACTTCTATGGTCTAAATGCTGTTTTAGTCATTCTGAGTAAAACAACTCAAAACAAGCCCAGATATGCTTAAAAACTGGTTTTTCAGTGAGATAAAGCAATTTCATATGCAGAGCAATCCTTTTGTCTGTTTTCCCATTCCCTCTTTCTAGTTTTGGACACAGAAAGTCATACCTCAAAACGCACAATTTGCTTAGTTCTTGACTTCTAATGCTGTTTTAGTCATTCTGAGTAAAACAACTCAAAACAAGCCCAGATATGCTTAAAAACCTGTTTTCAGTGAGATAAAGCAATTTCATGTATTTTCCATGCAGAGCAATCCTTTTAGTCTGTTTCTAGTTTTGGACACAGAAAAAGTCATATTAGAGCTCAAAACGCACAATTTGCTTAGTTCTTGACTTCTAATGCTGTTTTAGTCATTCTGAGTAAAACAACTCAAAACAAGCCCAGATATGCTTAAAAACCTGTTTCTCAGTGAGATAAAGCAATTTCATGCATTTTCCATGCAGAGCAACTTTTTAGTCTGTTTCTAGTTTTGGACACAGAAAGTCATATTAGAGCTCAAAACGCACAATTTGCTTAGTTCTTGACTTCTACTGGTAATGCTGTTTTAGTCATTCTGAGTAAAACAACTCAAAACAAGCCCAGATATGCTTAAAAACCTGTTTCTCAGTGAGATAAAGCAATTTCATGCATTTTCCATGCAGAGCAATCCTTTTCTCTGTTTCTAGTTTTGGACACAGAAAGTCATATTAGAGCTCAAAACGCACAATTTGCTTAGTTCTTGACTTCTAATGCTGTTTTAGTCATTCTGAGTAAAACAACTCAAAACAAGCCCAGATATGCTTAAAAACCTGTTTCTCAGTGAGATAAAGCAATTTCATGCATTTTCCATGCAGAGCAATCCTTTTTAGTCTGTTTCTAGTTTTGGACACAGAAAGTCATATTAGAGCTCAAAACGCACAATTTGCTTAGTTCTTGACTTCTACTCAGAAAAGCTGTTTTAGTCATTCTGAGTAAAACAACTCAAAACAAGCCCAGATATGCTTAAAAACCTGTTTCTCAGTGAGATAAAGCAATTTCATGCAGTTTTCATGCAGAGCAATCCTTTTTAGTCTGTTTCTAGTTTGGACACAGAAAGTCATATTAGAGCTCAAAACGCACAATTTGCTTAGTTCTTGACTTCTAATGCTGAAATAGCTGTTTTAGTCATTCTGAGTAAAACAACTCAAAACAAGCCCAGATATGCTTAAAAACTGTTTTTCAGTGAGATAAAGCAATTTCATGCATTTTCCATGCAGAGCAATCCTTTTTAGTCTGTTTCTAGTTTTGGACACAGAAAGTCATATTAGAGCTCAAAACGCACAATTTGCTTAGTTCTTGACTTCTATGGTCAGAAAAGCTGTTTTAGTCATTCTGAGTAAAACAACTCAAAACAAGCCCAGATATGCTTAAAAACTGTTTCTCAGTGAGATAAAGCAATTTCATGCATTTTCCATGCAGAGCAATCCTTTTAGTCTGTTTCTAGTTTTGGACACAGAAAGTCATATTAGAGCTCAAAACGCACAATTTGCTTAGTTCTTGACTTCTAATGCTGTTTTAGTCATTCTGAGTAAAACAACTCAAAACAAGCCCAGATATGCTTAAAAACTGTTTCTCAGTGAGATAAAGCAATTTCATGTGCATTTTCCATGCAGAGCAATCCTTTTAGTCTGTTTCTAGTTTTGGACACAGAAAGTCATATTAGGCTCAAAACGCACAATTTGCTTAGTTCTTGACTTCTAATCAGAAAAGCTGTTTTAGTCATTCTGAGTAAAACAACTCAAAACAAGCCCAGATATGCTTAAAAACCTGTTTCTCAGTGAGATAAAGCAATTTCATGCATTTTCCATGCAGAGCAATCCTTTTAGTCTGTTTCTAGTTTTGGACACAGAAAGTCATATTAGAGCTCAAAACGCACAATTTGCTTAGTTCTTGACTTCTAATGAAAAGCTGTTTTAGTCATTCTGAGTAAAACAACTCAAAACAAGCCCAGATATGCTTAAAAACCTGTTTCTCAGTGAGATAAAGCAATTTCATGCATTTTCCATGCAGAGCAATCCTTTTAGTCTGTTTCTAGTTTTGACACAGAAAGTCATATTAGAGCTCAAAACGCACACAATTTGCTTAGTTCTTGTTCTTGACTTCTGTCTAATGCTGTTTTAGTCATTCTGAGTAAAACAACTCAAAACAAGCCCAGATATGCTTAAAAACCTGTTTCTCAGTGAGATAAAGCAATTTCATGCATTTTCCATGCAGAGCAATCCTTTTTAGTCTGTTTCTAGTTTTGGACACAGAAAGTCATATTAGAGCTCAAAACGCACAATTTGCTTAGTTCTTGACTTCTAATGCTGTTTTAAAAGCTTCTTTAGTCATTCTGAAAAACAACTCAAAACAAGCCCAGATATGCTTAAAAACCTGTTTCTCAGTGAGATAAAGCAATTTCATGCATTTTCCATGCAGAGCAATCCTTTTTAGTCTGTTTCTAGTTTTGGACACAGAAAGTCATATTAGAGCTCAAAACGCACAATTTGCTTAGTTCTTGACTTCTACGGTCAGAAAAGCTGTTTTAGTCATTCTGAGTAAAACAACTCAAAACAAGCCCAGATATGCTTAAAAACCTGTTTCTCAGTGAGATAAAGCAATTTCATGTAGTTTCCATGCAGAGCAATCCTTTTTAGTCTGTTTCTAGTTTTGGACACAGAAAGTCATATTAGAGCTCAAAACGCACAATTTGCTTAGTTCTTGACTTCTAATGCTGTTTTAGTCATTCTGAGTAAAACAACTCAAAACAAGCCCAGATATGCTTAAAAACCTGTTTCTCAGTGAGATAAAGCAATTTCATGCATTTTCCATGCAGAGCAATCCTTTTTAGTCTGTTTCTAGTTTTGGACACAGAAAGTCATATTAGAGCTCAAAACGCACAATTTGCTTAGTTCTTGACTTCTAATGCTGTTTTAGTCATTCTGAGTAAAACAACTCAAACAAGCCCAGATATGCTTAAAAACCTGTTTCTCAGTGAGATAAAGCAATTTCATGTATTTTCCATGCAGAGCAATCCTTTTAGTCTGTTTCTAGTTTTGGACACAGAAAGTCATATTAGAGCTCAAAACGCACAATTTGCTTAGTTCTTGACTTCTACGGTCAGAAAAGCTGTTTTAGTCATTCTGAGTAAAACAACTCAAAACAAGCCCAGATATGCTTAAAAACTTGTTTCTCAGTGAGATAAAGCAATTTCATGCATTTTCCATGCAGAACAATCCTTTTAGTCTGTTTCTAGTTTTGGACAGAAAAGTCATATTAGAGCTCAAAACGCACAATTTGCTTAGTTCTTGACTTCTAATGCTGTTTTAGTCATTCTGAGTAAAACAACTCAAAACAAGCCCAGATATGCTTAAAAACCTGTTTCTCAGTGAGATAAAGCAATTTCATGCATTTTCCATGCAGAGCAATCCTTTTAGTCTGTTTCAGTTTTTGGACACAGAAAGTCATATTAGAGCTCAAAACGCACAATTTGCTTAGTTCTTGACTCTAGTCAGAAAAGCTGTTTTAGTCATTCTGAGTAAAACAACTCAAAACAAGCCCAGATATGCTTAAAAACCTGTTTCTCAGTGAGATAAAGCAATTTCATGCATTTTCCATGCATGCAATCCTTTTAGTCTGTTTCTAGTTTTGGACACAGAAAGTCATATTAGAGCTCAAAACGCACAATTTGCTTAGTTCTTGACTTCTACGGTCAGAAAAGCTGTTTTAGTCATTCTGAGTAAAACAACTCAAAACAAGCCCAGAGATATGCTTAAAAACCTGTTTCTCAGTGAGATAAAGCAATTTCATGCATTTCCATGCAGAGCAATCCTTTTAGTCTGTTTCTAGTTTTGGACACAGAAAGTCATATTAGAGCTCAAAACGCACAATTTGCTTAGTTCTTGACTTCTAATGCTGTTTTAGTCATTCTGAGTAAAACAACTCAAAACAAGCCCAGATATGCTTAAAAACCTGTTTCTCAGTGAGATAAAGCAATTTCATGCATTTTCCATGCAGAGCAATCCTTTTAGTCTGTTTCTAGTTTTGGACACAGAAAGTCATATTAGAGCTCAAAACGCACAATTTGCTTAGTTCTTGACTTCTAATGCTGTTTTAGTCATTCTGAGTAAAACAACTCAAAACAAGCCCAGATATGCTTAAAAACCTGTTTTTCAGTGAGATAAAGCAATTTCATGCATTTTTCCATGCAGAGCAATCCTTTTAGTCTGTTTCAGTTTTTGGACACAGAAAGTCATATTAGAGCTCAAAACGCACAATTTGCTTAGTTCTTGACTTCTAATGCTGTTTTAGTCATTCTGAGTAAAACAACTCAAAACAAGCCCAGATATGCTTAAAAACCTGTTTCTCAGTGAGATAAAGCAATTTCATGCATTTTCCATGCAGAGCAATCCTTTTTAGTCTGTTTCTAGTTTTGGACACAGAAAGTCATATTAGAGCTCAAAACGCACAATTTGCTTAGTTCTTGACTTCTATGGTCAGAAATGCTGTTTTAGTCATTCTGACCAAAACAACTCAAAACAAGCCCAGATATGCTTAAAAACCTTTTTCTCAGTGAGATAAAGCAATTTCATGCATTTTCCATGCAGAGCAATCCTTTTAGTCTGTTTCTAGTTTTGGACACAGAAAGTCATATTAGAGCTCAAAACGCACAATTTGCTTAGTTCTTGACTTCTATGGTCAGAAATGCTGTTTTAGTCATTCTGAGTAAAACAACTCAAAACAAGCCCAGATATGCTTAAAAACTTGTTTCTCAGTGAGATAAAGCAATTTCATGCATTTTCCATGCAGAACAATCCTTTTAGTCTGTTTCTAGTTTTGGACACAGAAAGTCATATTAGAGCTCAAAACGCACAATTTGCTTAGTTCTTGACTTAATGAAAAGCTGTTTTAGTCATTCTGAGTAAAACAACTCAAAACAAGCCCAGATATGCTTAAAAACCTGTTTCTCAGTGAGATAAAGCAATTTCATGCATTTTCATGCAGAGCAATCCTTTTTAGTCTGTTTCTAGTTTTGGACACAGAAAGTCATATTAGGGCTCAAAACGCACAATTTGCTTAGTTCTTGACTTCTAATGCTGAAAAGCTGTTTTAGTCATTCTGAGTAAAACAACTCAAAACAAGCCCAGATATGCTTAAAAACCTGTTTCTCAGTGAGATAAAGCAATTTCATGCATTTTCCATGCAGAGCAATCCTTTTAGTCTGTTTCTAGTTTTGGACACAGAAAGTCATATTAGGGCTCAAAACGCACAATTTGCTTAGTTCTTGACTTCTACTTCTCAGAAAAGCTGTTTTAGTCATTCTGAGTAAAACAACTCAAAACAAGCCCAGATATGCTTAAAAACCTGTTTCTCAGTGAGATAAAGCAATTTCATGCATTTTCCATGCAGAACAATCCTTTTAGTCTGTTTCTAGTTTTGGACACAGAAAGTCATATTAGAGCTCAAAACGCACAATTTGCTTAGTTCTTGACTTCTAATGCTGTTTTAGTCATTCTGAGTAAAACAACTCAAAACAAGCCCAGATATGCTTAAAAACCTGTTTCTCAGTGAGATAAAGCAATTTCATGCATTTTCCATGCAGAGCAATCCTTTTAGTCTGTTTCTAGTTTTGGACACAGAAAGTCATATTAGAGCTCAAAACGCACAATTTGCTTAGTTCTTGACTTCTAATGCTGTTTTAGTCATTCTGAGTAAAACAACTCAAAACAAGCCCAGATATGCTTAAAAACCTGTTTCTCAGTGAGATAAAGCAATTTCATCCATTTTTCATGCAGCAGAACAATCCTTTTAGTCTGTTTCTAGTTTTGGACACAGAAAGTCATATTAGAGCTCAAAACGCACAATTTGCTTAGTTCTTGACTTCTAATGCTGTTTTAGTCATTCTGAGTAAAACAACTCAAAACAAGCCCAGATATGCTTAAAAACTGTTTCTCAGTGAGATAAAGCAATTTCATGCATTTTCCATGCAGAGCAATCCTTTTTAGTCTGTTTCTAGTTTTGGACACAGAAAGTCATATTAGGGCTCAAAACGCACAATTTGCTTAGTTCTTGACTTCTAATCAGAAAAGCTGTTTTAGTCATTCTGAGTAAAACAACTCAAAACAAGCCCAGATATGCTTAAAAACCTGTTTCTCAGTGAGATAAAGCAATTTCATGCATTTTCCATGCAGAGCAATCCTTTTTAGTCTGTTTTAAGTTTTGGACACAGAAAGTCATATTAGAGCTCAAAACGCACAATTTGCTTAGTTCTTGACTTCTAATGCTGTTTTAGTCATTCTGAGTAAAACAACTCAAAACAAGCCCAGATATGCTTAAAAACCTGTTTCTCAGTGAGATAAAGCAATTTCATGCATTTTCCATGCAGAGCAATCCTTTTAGTCTGTTTCTAGTTTTGGACAGAAAGTCAAGTCATATTAGAGCTCAAAACGCACAATTTGCTTAGTTCTTGACTTCTAAGAAATGCTGTTTTAGTCATTCTGAGTAAAACAACTCAAAACAAGCCCAGATATGCTTAAAAACCTGTTTTCAGTGAGATAAAGCAATTTCATGCATTTTCCATGCAGAGCAATCCTTTTAGTCTGTTTCTAGTTTTGGACACAGAAAGTCATATTAGAGCTCAAAACGCACAATTTGCTTAGTTCTTGACTTACGGTCTAATGCTGTTTTAGTCATTCTGAGTAAAACAACTCAAAACAAGCCCAGATATGCTTAAAAACCTGTTTCTCAGTGAGATAAAGCAATTTCATGCATTTTCCATGCAGAGCAATCCTTTTAGTCTGTTTCTAGTTTTGGACACAGAAAGTCATATTAGAGCTCAAAACGCACAATTTGCTTAGTTCTTGACTTCTAATGCTGTTTTAGTCATTCTGAGTAAAACAACTCAAAACAAGCCCAGATATGCTTAAAAACCTGTTTTCAGTGAGATAAAGCAATTTCATGCATTTTTTCCATGCAGAGCAATCCTTTTAGTCTGTTTCTAGTTTTGGACACAGAAAGTCATATTAGAGCTCAAAACGCACAATTTGCTTAGTTCTTGACTTCTAATGCTGTTTTAGTCATTCTGAGTAAAACAACTCAAAACAAGCCCAGATATGCTTAAAAACCTGTTTCTCAGTGAGATAAAGCAATTTCATGCATTTTCCATGCAGAGCAATCCTTTTTAGTCTGTTTCTAGTTTTGGACACAGAAAGTCATATTAGAGCTCAAAACGCACAATTTGCTTAGTTCTTGACTTCTATCTAATGCTGTTTTAGTCATTCTGAGTAAAACAACTCAAAACAAGCCCAGATATGCTTAAAAACCTGTTTCTCAGTGAGATAAAGCAATTTCATGCATTTTCCATGCAGAGCAATCCTTTTTAGTCTGTTTCTAGTTTTGGACACAGAAAGTCATATTAGAGCTCAAAACGCACAATTTGCTTAGTTCTTGACTTCTAATGCTGTTTTTTAGTCATTCTGAGTAAAACAACTCAAAACAAGCCCAGATATGCTTAAAAACCTGTTTTTCAGTGAGATAAAGCAATTTCATGCATTTTCCATGCAGAGCAATCCTTTTAGTCTGTTTCTAGTTTTGGACACAGAAAGTCATATTAGAGCTCAAAACGCACAATTTGCTTAGTTCTTGACTTCTACTTCAGAAATGCTGTTTTAGTCATTCTGAGTAAAACAACTCAAAACAAGCCCAGATATGCTTAAAAACTGTTTCTCAGTGAGATAAAGCAATTTCATGCATTTTCCATGCAGAGCAATCCTTTTTAGTCTGTTTCTAGTTTTGGACACAGAAAGTCATATTAGAGCTCAAAACGCACAATTTGCTTAGTTTTGACTTCTACGTCAGAAAAGCTGTTTTAGTCATTCTGAGTAAAACAACTCAAAACAAGCCCAGATATGCTTAAAAACCTGTTTCTCAGTGAGATAAAGCAATTTCATGCATTTTCCATGCAGAGCATTCCTTTTTAGTCTGTTTCTAGCTTTGGACACAGAAAGTCATATTAGGGCTCAAAACGCACAATTTGCTTAGTTCTTGACTTCTAATGCTGTTTTAGTCATTCTGAGTAAAACAACTCAAAACAAGCCCAGATATGCTTAAAAACCTGTTTCTCAGTGAGATAAAGCAATTTCATGCATTTTCCATCCAGAGCAATACTTTTTAGTCTGTTTCTAGTTTTGGACACAGAAAGTCATATTAGAGCTCAAAACGCACAATTTGCTTAGTTCTTGACTTCTAATGCTGTTTTAGTCATTCTGAGTAAAACAACTCAAAACAAGCCCAGATATGCTTAAAAACCTGTTTCTCAGTGAGATAAAGCAAATTCATGCATTTTCCATGCAGAGCAATCCTTTTAGTCTGTTTCTAGTTTTGGACACAGAAAGTCATATTAGAGCTCAAAACGCACAATTTGCTTAGTTCTTGACTTCTAATGCTGTTTTAGTCATTCTGAGTAAAACAACTCAAAACAAGCCCAGATATGCTTAAAAACCTGTTTCTCAGTGAGATAAAGCAAATTCATGCATTTTCCATGCAGAGAGCAATCCTTTTAGTCTGTTTCTAGTTTTGGACACAGAAAGTCATATTAGGCTCAAAACGCACAATTTGCTTAGTTCTTGACTTCTACTGGTCAGAAAAGCTGTTTTAGTCATTCTGAGTAAAACAACTCAAAACAAGCCCAGATATGCTTAAAAACCTGTTTTTCAGTGAGATAAAGCAATTTCATGCATTTTCCATGCAGAGCAATCCTTTTAGTCTGTTTCTAGTTTTGGACACAGAAAGTCATATTAGAGCTCAAAACGCACAATTTGCTTAGTTCTTGACTTCTAATGCTGTTTTAGTCATTCTGAGTAAAACAACTCAAAACAAGCCCAGATATGCTTAAAAACCTGTTTCTCAGTGAGATAAAGCAATTTCATGCATTTTCCATGCAGAGCAATCCTTTTTAGTCTGTTTCTAGTTTTGGACACAGAAAGTCATATTAGAGCTCAAAACGCACAATTTGCTTAGTTCTTGACTTCTAATGCTGTTTTGCTGTTTTATTCTGAGTAAAACAACTCAAAACAAGCCCAGATATGCTTAAAAACCTGTTTCTCAGTGAGATAAAGCAAATTCATGCATTTTCCATGCAGAGCAATCCTTTTAGTCTGTTTCTAGCTTTGGACACAGAAAGTCATATTAGGGCTCAAAACGCACAATTTGCTTAGTTCTTGACTTCTACGGTCAGAAAAGCTGTTTTAGTCATTCTGAGTAAAACAACTCAAAACAAGCCCAGATATGCTTAAAAACCTGTTTTTCAGTGAGATAAAGCAATTTCATGTAGTTTTCTAGGCTGAGCAATCCTTTTAGTCTGTTTCTAGTTTTGGACACAGAAAGTCATATTAGAGCTCAAAACGCACAATTTGCTTAGTTCTTGACTTCTTCTAATGCTGTTTTAGTCATTCTGAGTAAAACAACTCAAAACAAGCCCAGATATGCTTAAAAACCTGTTTCTCAGTGAGATAAAGCAATTTCATGCATTTTCCATGCAGAGCAATCCTTTTAGTCTGTTTCTAGTTTTGGACACAGAAAGTCATATTAGAGCTCAAAACGCACAATTTGCTTAGTTCTTGACTTCAATGGTCAGAAATGCTGTTTTAGTCATTCTGATAAAAACAACTCAAAACAAACCCAGATATGCTTAAAAACCAGTTGTTCAGTGAGATCAAGCAATTTCATGCATTTTCCATGCAGAGCAATCCTTTTAGTCTGTTTCTAGTTTTGGACACAGAAAGTCATATTAGAGCTCAAAACGCACAATTTGCTTAGTTCTTGACTTCTAATGCTGTTTTAGTCATTCTGAGTAAAACAACTCAAACAAGCCCAGATATGCTTAAAAACCTGTTTCTCAGTGAGATAAAGCAATTTCATGCATTTTCCATGCAGAGCAATCCTTTTAGTCTGTTTCTAGTTTTGGACACAGAAAGTCATATTAGAGCTCAAAACGCACAATTTGCTTAGTTCTTGACTTCTAATGAAATGCTGTTTAGTCATTCTGAGTAAAACAACTCAAAACAAGCCCAGATATGCTTAAAAACCTGTTTCTCAGTGAGATAAAGCAAATTCATGCATTTTCCATGCAGAGCAATCCTTTTTAGTCTGTTTCTAGTTTTGGACACAGAAAGTCATATTAGAGCTCAAAACGCACAATTTGCTTAGTTCTTGACTTCTAATGCTGTTTTAGTCATTCTGAGTAAAACAACTCAAAACAAGCCCAGATATGCTTAAAAACCTGTTTCTCAGTGAGATAACGCAATTTCATGCATTTTCCATGCAGAGCATTCCTTTTTAGTCTGTTTCTAGCTTTGGACACAGAAAGTCATATTAGGGCTCAAAACGCACAATTTGCTTAGTTCTTGACTTCTAATGCAGAAATGCTGTTTTAGTCATTCTGAGTAAAACAACTCAAAACAAGCCCAGATATGCTTAAAAACCTGTTTTTCAGTGAGATAAAGCAATTTCATGCATTTTCCATGCAGAGCAATCCTTTTTAGTCTGTTTCTAGTTTTGGACACAGAAAGTCATATTAGAGCTCAAAACGCACAATTTGCTTAGTTCTTGACTTCTACGGTCAGAAAAGCTGTTTTAGTCATTCTGAGTAAAACAACTCAAAACAAGCCCAGATATGCTTAAAAACCTGTTTCTCAGTGAGATAAAGCAATTTCATGCATTTTCCATGCAGAGCAATCCTTTTTAGTCTGTTTCTAGTTTTGGGACACAGAAAGTCATATTAGAGCTCAAAACGCACAATTTGCTTAGTTCTTCTACTTCTAATGCTGTTTTAGTCATTCTGAGTAAAACAACTCAAAACAAGCCCAGATATGCTTAAAAACCTGTTTCTCAGTGAGATAAAGCAATTTCATGCATTTTCCATGCAGAGCAATCCTTTTAGTCTGTTTCTAGTTTTGGACACAGAAAGTCATATTAGAGCTCAAAACGCACAATTTGCTTAGTTCTTGACTTCTAATGCTGTTTTAGTCATTCTGAGTAAAACAACTCAAAACAAGCCCAGATATGCTTAAAAACCTGTTTCTCAGTGAGATAAAGCAATTTCATGCATTTTTTCCATGCAGAGCAATCCTTTTAGTCTGTTTCTAGTTTTGGACACAGAAAGTCATATTAGAGCTCAAAACGCACAATTTGCTTAGTTCTTGACTTCTAATGCTGTTTTTTAGTCATTCTGAGTAAAACAACTCAAAACAAGCCCAGATATGCTTAAAAACCTGTTTCTCAGTGAGATAAAGCAATTTCATGCATTTTCCATGCAGAGCAATCCTTTTAGTCTGTTTCTAGTTTTGGACACAGAAAGTCATATTAGGGCTCAAAACGCACAATTTTGCTTAGTTCTTGACTTCTATGGTCAGAAATGCTGTTTTAGTCATTCTGAGTAAAACAACTCAAAACAAGCCCAGATATGCTTAAAAACTGTTTTTCAGTGAGATAAAGCAATTTCATGCATTTTCCATGCAGAGCAATCCTTTTAGTCTGTTTCTAGTTTTGGACACAGAAAGTCATATTAGAGCTCAAAACGCACAATTTGCTTAGTTCTTGACTTCTAATGAAAAGCTGTTTTAGTCATTCTGAGTAAAACAACTCAAAACAAGCCCAGATATGCTTAAAAACCTGTTTTTCAGTGAGATAAAGCAATTTCATGCATTTTCCATGCAGAGCAATCCTTTTAGTCTGTTTCTAGTTTTGGACACAGAAAGTCATATTAGAGCTCAAAACGCACAATTTGCTTAGTTCTTGACTTCTAATGCTGTTTTAGTCATTCTGAGTAAAACAACTCAAAAACAAGCCCAGATATGCTTAAAAACTGTTTCTCAGTGAGATAAAGCAATTTCATGCATTTTCCATGCAGAGCAATCCTTTTAGTCTGTTTCTAGTTTTGGACACAGAAAGTCATATTAGAGCTCAAAACGCACAATTTGCTTAGTTCTTGACTTCTAATGCAGAAAAGCTGTTTTAGTCATTCTGAGTAAAACAACTCAAAACAAGCCCAGATATGCTTAAAAACCTGTTTTTCAGTGAGATAAAGCAATTTCATGCATTTTTCCATGCAGACCAATCCTTTTTAGTCTGTTTCTAGTTTTGGACACAGAAAGTCATATTAGAGCTCAAAACGCACAATTTGCTTAGTTCTTCTACTTCTAATGCTGTTTTAGTCATTCTGAGTAAAACAACTCAAAACAAGCCCAGATATGCTTAAAAACCTGTTTCTCAGTGAGATAAAGCAATTTCATGCATTTTCCATGCAGAGCAATCCTTTTAGTCTGTTTCTAGTTTTGGACACAGAAAGTCATATTAGGCTCAAAACGCACAATTTGCTTAGTTCTTGACTTCTATGGTCAGAAATGCTGTTTTAGTCATTCTGATAAAAACAACTCAAAACAAGCCCAGATATGCTTAAAAACCTGTTTCTCAGTGAGATAAAGCAATTTCATGCATTTTCCATGCAGAGCAATCCTTTTAGTCTGTTTCTAGTTTTGGACACAGAAAGTCATATTAGGCTCAAAACGCACAATTTGCTTAGTTCTTGATTTCTACGGTCAGAAAAGCTGTTTTAGTCATTCTGAGTAAAACAACTCAAAACAAGCCCAGATATGCTTAAAAACCTGTTTTTCAGTGAGATAAAGCAATTTCATGCATTTTCCATGCAGAGCAATCCTTTTAGTCTGTTTCTAGTTTTGGACACAGAAATTCATATTAGAGCTCAAAACGCACAATTTGCTTAGTTCTTGACTTCTAATGCTGTTTTAGTCATTCTGAGTAAAACAACTCAAAACAAGCCCAGATATGCTTAAAAACCTGTTTCTCAGTGAGATAAAGCAATTTCATGTGCATTTTCCATGCAGAGCAATCCTTTTAGTCTGTTTCTAGTTTTGGACACAGAAAGTCATATTAGAGCTCAAAACGCACAATTTGCTTAGTTCTTGACTTCTAATGCAGTTTTTAGTCATTCTGAGTAAAACAACTCAAAACAAGCCCAGATATGCTTAAAAACCTGTTTCTCAGTGAGATAAAGCAATTTCATGCATTTTCCATGCAGAGCAATCCTTTTTAGTCTGTTTCTAGCTTTGGACACAGAAAGTCATATTAGGGCTCAAAACGCACAATTTGCTTAGTTCTTGACTTCTAATGCTGTTTTAGTCATTCTGAGTAAAACAACTCAAAACAAGCCCAGATATGCTTAAAAACCTGTTTTTCAGTGAGATAAAGCAATTTCATGCATTTTCCATGCAGACCAATCCTTTTTAGTCTGTTTCTAGTTTTGGACACAGAAAGTCATATTAGGGCTCAAAACGCACAATTTGCTTAGTTCTTGACTTCTAATGCTGTTTTAGTCATTCTGAGTAAAACAACTCAAAACAAGCCCAGATATGCTTAAAAACCAGTTGTTCAGTGAGATAAAGCAATTTCATGCATTTTCCATCCAGAGCAATACTTTTTAGTCTGTTTCTAGTTTTGGACACAGAAAGTCATATTAGAGCTCAAAACGCACAAT
>NC_056721.1:43319-125194 GCF_018831695.1 Puntigrus tetrazona | reverse complement strand
CAACCCTTTGTTTTCCATACTTTTCCCTCCAATCTTGGTTCTCAGAGCTATCTAAAGTGCAAGCCTGCCTTGCAATCGGGTTCAAAATGACCTTTTTTCCTTCCACTTACCCACTTTAAATCCTATGCTCATCCATAGCCACGCCCTACCTATGCCACTGAACACCCTCGCTCTGATCCTCCCCATCTCAAATACCAGTATCTGTGACCTAGATCCTTTCAGAAATTCAGCATGCTGGCCCTAGATGCAGAGAACTCCCTGCCAACCCCAGAAATTCCTTATCCAGAACTAATATACCTCTGAATCATCTCCTAAGACCCTCTTCTTCAAGCTTTCACTCTGATTTGATTCTCCAAAGCTTCATTTCCACCCAGAACATGGCAATTTTAAGTTACTTTAAAGCATTCCTTTCCCACCTATAACTCTGCCTTCTCTGTTGTTCATCACTTAATTAATTCCTTACCTTAATATCACAAAAACTCCAAGTTAAATTCCATCAATGAATATCTAGCGGAATCCACTTTTTTCCATAAACTCATATACGGTTCAGCCTCATCTCAAATCACCAATGTCTACATTTCTTTCTTTTTTTTTTTTATCAAAGTCCATTTAAGCAGCCCTTCCCACTCATACAGACACTAGGCAACTTATTACTTCTCTTTGATTAATCTCATTCAATAGCAGATTAATCTCATTCAATTTACACTGCCCGCCTTTGATGCTATGTTCATTTTAGCATTTTGGCTTCTCTAGATGTTCTGAACTAACTGTGACTTTAAACTTCAACCCAAGTTCTATGAAAATCCATGCAAATGCAGATTAATAGATCCATATTTAATTACATTTAAATATATATGCATATATATCTCTTATTAAATATTATATTTAATATTTGCTAGCTATTTACGTTGCATTTATATTTTTCTCTTTAAATCAATTTTAAACTTCTAATCTGTTTAATTTCTTTATTTATATTTAATTTATAGATCAAATTAAATCACACAGATGTAAACTGCTGTTTCTGTCAATGCTTTAGGAACATTTCAGTTGCATTGATGCCCATTCAGGGTTAGAAAGCCTCTGGTTTCATCAAACATATCTTAATTTGTGTGAACTGTCCCTTTAAATCTTTAAACAGAGCCTAATGCAATGCTGAATTTATACTGATTATTAGTATAGATATAGCAATATAGAACTTGTCTACCATGTTGACACAGGTAATTGACACAAAGTGTTACAATAATATAAAAGATTAAAAAGCCTTTAATGTACCTGGCTTTAACCATTACAAAAATTGTTTGAATGTTTCTTTAACCAAAATTGATTCAACTATACCAGTGGTTTTCAAACTTATTCCTAGGGATCCAGAAAAGATAGCTGTCAGAGAAGATAGACATGCAAAAATGAGCAGAGCAGTGGATCCCAAAGAACAGGATTGAAAACTACTGGATTATACAATGAATATTGTATTACATGCTATTATATTGCTCTGTTGTATTCACTGCAAACATCAGGGACAGTATGAATGTTTGAAAATAAAGCCTAATGTCTTTAAATCCATTATTTCTGTGAACAAGTTGAGGTGTGTTTATTATTTCCTTTATGTCTATTGATTGACTAACATTAATTTCAGTTTCTTACAAATCTCTGACTTCAAAAGTGACTAAAAAAATGTATAGCATTAGCATTACAGTTTACATTTCCCGACATTTGTGTTGTAAGAATGTAGAATCAATATTGAATTTAAATTGAATGTGTGGGTATAGCAGTGCAATCCAGTTTGGAGATCTATTACTGTCACTTTAATGAGGGGTCTGAGGCGTATGGATCCATGTGCAGGCTTTTATTGAAGAAAGGCAAGGTCATCAAACAGGCAGGCGTCAAACAGGGCAAACAGATGTATAGGAGGCGAGGCACAACAAAATCCAAAAACAGGCAGTGGTCAGGCTCAGGCAGCAAACAATCACAGAATCAGAAGACAGGCAGGGTCAAAACCAGGGAAACAAGAACTCAGAAAACACAAGGAAACTGGAAACAACAAACAACAGTACAGGCGTAACAATGCAACCTGCAGGTGAGTGACCTGCTTCTGAATTTATAGTCCTAAACAGGAAGTAGCAGCAGAGGAAGTGATCACCGATCACCCAGAGGTAAGAGCCCTCCTATGCGGCCATCAACCCCATAGAACAAACGACCGACGGCAGCGGCGGAGCAGGTGGTCGAGGAGACGGAGGCGGAGAGCCAAGAGCCGAAGAGCCAGGGGTGACACAGAGGCATTGATGTCCTAGGCGATACTGCAGGCTTCTGCGACTGACGCGGAGACGGGGACGAAGGACGAGCGGGCCAGAGCGGACAAAGGACTGAGGTGGAGCCGGAGGGATGGAGGGACGAGGCGGGACTGGAGGGGAGAGGAATCCTGAGGCGACGGATGGTCGGACGACTCACCAAGGCGAGCCGGAGAGACAATGGAGCCTGGTGGAGCTGGTGGAATGACGAACCACGGTGGAGAGGAGGGAGTTAGAAGCCCAGGGGGAGCCGACGGGTCTACGAGGATGAGTGCAGGGGCTGCTGGGATCCATCGGGCGACGGTAGCGAGGGTGGGATAACTGGAGGCTTTGGTACCCGAGGGCGAAGGCACTGGAGGCTTTGCACAAGGCGTGGCACTGGAGGCTTCGCGCAAGGCGCAGGTGTAACTGGAGGCTTTGCACAAGGCGCGGGCACTGGAGGCATGGCCATCTTGGGAAGCGGCTCTGGGAAGGCGGGGTGCCATCTTGTGAAGCGACTCTGGGAAGGCGGTGGCCATCTTGTGAAGCGTTCTGGGAAGGCGGCGCCATCTTGTGAAGCGGTCGGGAAGGCGGCGCCATCTTGGGCAGCGGTTCGTGGGAAGGCGGCGCCATCTTGGGAAGCGGCTCAGGAAGGCGGCGCCATCTTGGGAAGCGGCTCGGGAAGGCACATACACACATTCATTCAAGGGCTAGCACTAAATTGACTACAACTAGTAAATATAGCAACAAAGCTCTTCTTCAATCAAACGCACGATAAAAACTGAATTACATTATTATAGCAACAGCAGTGTGGCTGATGCTGACGTGATTTTGTTGATTGACAGAGAAAATGAAGTTAAGTCTTTTGTTAAACTTTCTTCTTATCGTTAAGTGCTTAATAACATTACAGAATTGTTATTTGATAGACAAAAAAATCCTAATGTAAAATACAAATTTGTATTCATGAACTGCTAGCTATTCGATTAAGCTGCTATTTTCCTCTTTGGATGTCGTAAACTCAAACCTTAAGCCACTGTGGCGTTTGTTCGTCGTTTCACCTAATTGTTAAAACACACTCGGGATGAATGAAACTACGCGGGCTTTTTATTAACTCGCGTGTGAGCAGAGCTGTCTGTGTAAAATAAGTGTTGGTTTTAAAGTGTCTTTAGAAAACGGGTGAAATTTATACATTCCGCTGGTTACAGAGTTTAATTAAAGCTGCAGTCTGAGATGTTTTTATGTTCAGAATATACAAAATTACTAAGCGAGTACACCAATAGTGTTTTAATAAGTGTTTATGTAACCCACTCAAATAATGGAGTTATGCAATTAGTAAAGGTGTCAGTAATATTTCTTTATATATATTATTGAATATGTATTTTTTTCTTTCTAATGTATAGTAATATTCAGGGCATGCAAAGTAAATATATAAATATATTTTATTTGATTGTTGTCAAATTGAATTACTAATTAGAGAGGTGTGTGGATGGTTGCTGACGTCACTCATGCGCCAGCTCGTGGCGAGAGATACGAAGCTGTACTTCTGCTCTCGCTATTCATGGCCATCCTTGCATATTCATCTTTAATTGTATGCCTGAACTTTTATTGCATTAGGTAAATCTCAAGTACTCTTATTTTCTGTACATTTGATTTGTATGTTCTTTTGTTATTGTAAGATGTTGTGAATGAATCATTCGGTTCGTGAAACGGACAAAGTGCATAGAGTAATAAGAGCAAACTTTTTCTGTTATGTTAGAAGAATTGTTGAACATGGTTATGGACCTGCTTTGTGAAAAATAATGTTATAATTTCAAGTTATCCAAGTTAATTGTTATTGAATCAATTGGTCGACGCATCACCATGCGCCAGCTCGTGATGAGAGATACGAAGCTGGTACTTCTGCTCTCGCTTATTCAGCAGCCATCCTTGCATATTCTTCTTTTGAATTGTATGCCTGAACTCTTTTATTGCATTAGCGATTTGGAGTGTGCTTGGTGGGAGTGGATGATTTCATCACGTTGCGATCTTTTGATTCGTGCCAGGAGATACGAATTGGAGTTCACTGAGTGAATCGCACGATTCAAGGACTCTGTTCGTGAGGAGGAACGGTTCTTCATCGTTGGTTTCAAGCGAGGATTCTGTAGGCATTCGTTCATACACTTACACTGATTTGAACTGAAGCAAATACATTTCGACCTGATTCAGGAGTTATGCATTTCTTCTGATAGTTTGGACTGTCTATTTTATTTTATTCAATTGTGATATATTTGATATATTTTTGTCAACCAAGTGACAATTACACTGCATAGTGTTATAACAAAAGAGGGGGTACACTGAATACAAATAACACCTGTTGAAACGTGTTTCTGTGTATGTGTTTTTATTCAAGCAGTTGGTGACTGAATTGACATTTCCAATCGCGAGTGCAGACACATTTCTTAAGTACAATTATTATTTTTATACAATTCTGTGTTTAGTGTAAGACCCCGAACCTTAGACTCCAAATACTAGTGGTTAATATAAATAACATATATTTGGTGAGCTCAGACCCTGTAGATATTTTTCCTCCTCTTATTTATATAATTTGCAAACGGGTTACATTTATATTCGACTAGTTCGGTAAGTCCTGCGCTGGCGGAGTAGCCCCATACCTGCGTGATTCTCCGTAGACGTACCCATAAAAGTAGTTCCGGCTGCAGTGTTCTTCCGCAAGAAGCTCTGTTTATTAACTGCTAGAGCGCAAAAGTCACTTAACTGCAGCTTTAATTATTTCCGATTTCGGGATTTTTGTGTTATTGAGTCTAGCATTAAATTGCGATTATATATTGCGTTCTGCTTTTTTATATGAACATTTGTTTTTATAAATAGCCTACTTTTTCAAATAATGCGGTTTATGCGAGGCCCTTGCGCTGCACGTGCAGAGTACACGTGAGGTCACGTGAAATCCGTGACGTCACAGTGAAGCATTCCACAGTATAAATTCATCGTCGCCTCACATTTAATCTAATCTAGTGTGATCAATTGAGTGAGAATCAGAGCAGAAAGATTATCACGTGAACAAACATTCAAAATAACTGTTTTCCAGCTCTTCATTATAGCACCAGTGTTTCTGTCTGTAATCAATGGAGCTCAAGTCTAAAAAGAGTTCAATATTAGTAGATAATACAACAAGAGCTGAGAGAAAAACATCACTGACCCTTCAGGATCAAATCCAGAGGCTTCTCCTGCAAGCAGCAGCAGCTATGGAGAACAGCCCAGCAGGTGAACAACAAGCTTGTGAAAAATTCCTTTCTCTGGAAATTAGTTTTGTTGCAACAATTCCTTTTTTAATATATTAAATGTGTGTATGACTTTTTTCTTTTTTTTTAAGAAAAAACCAGCTAAACACAAGAAGAAAAGCCTTTGTGCATTCCCTTCAAGAAGACATGGCTTGTTGTGAAAAGCACTCTCGTCGAGGCAACAAACAGCCCTCCTCAGCTTGTGACGGATACAGATTCAGCTGATCTTCAGTGTGGTCCTTCTGATCTCGAACCAGCAGCACACTGTCATCCAGCTGATCCACAGCCAGGCCCGTCCGGCCCAGAGCCAATAACTCTACAGGATCAACCTGATCCTCTGCCATGTTCGTCCAGCATCACACCGATAGACTGTGATGAAAATCCAGCTGATCCCAAGCCAGCTGAAGGTAGGTCTACTGTCAATTCAATTCTGTCCTGTTTTTCCCACTTTTGAGTGTTTATCTAATACCTACAAGTATGTTCGAATGTGCCTTGTAATATCTGGGTGATAATTCTTAACTCTTCTATTTCTGTTTTTTAGAAAATCAAACAAATACAAAGAAGAAGAAAACGCATTCTCACACTCTTCAAAAAAGATTGTGGCGGCTGTAAAATGTGCATCAACACGGAAAAAGCACAACAAAGTGGCTCCTCTTTGTGCACAGCCCGATTCTCTTTCGGATTCAGCTGATCCTCAGTCGGATCCAAACATTCTTGAACCGATGGCTCTGCAGCATTCAGCTGATCATCGGTCAGATCCTCTGTCCATGGAAAACCATGGCTCTACAAGATCTGACAGATCCTCCAGAAGATCATCTGTCTTGTTCTGGCCTGATCCTGGTCCAAGAAGACCATTTGTCCGCCTGGTTTTGTGCCAACGTGTTCTGATCCTTCTTCCAGGCCCGGTCCAGCTCTTCGGATCATCGTCCATGGAGCCAGTACCCCCAAAATTTCCAGCTGCTTGCAAGCATAGACGAATCAAGGATCAAACCCGAGCAGCCTGTTTCAGCCGGGTCTAACTCCAGGTGAGTCTATTTCACTTGTCTGTGTGCGATACATGTATGTATAATTCCTCATACGGTATTCCAAACGTAAATGATAACTGTTGACAAAGTAGTATTGCCTAAAAGCAATTGAAAGAATCCTTCTGTTACATGCTGACTTACGGTGAACTCAAAATCTCATACTGCTCATACTTCTGTAGTACTACATTTGAATTTGAACGTGCTTTGTGTTCAATTTTGGGCGTAGCATTAGTTTCAAACATTGAGCATATTTATTCTCCATGTATCTGATGTGAATTGCATGTATTTATTCAAGCACTGCCACAGGATTTCATGTCAGACTGAATCTCATATATTAACATGCTCTCTTTGTATGTTTTTGCAGTACCATTTGATGAGATTTATGAAGTGGGAGATGAGCTTGGACAAGGAGGCTTTGGCACGGTGTACGAGGGGACTTCAAAAAATCAACGCAAGAAGGTAGGAATCACAGCTTTATTCACCAAATGTATATAGAAGATATCGATCAGTGCTTAGACCAAAACATTTTTAATATCAATTTAAATATATAATCACAATATCATGATCACAAATATTTCTATGTGTGTGTATATATGTGTATAAATTTGTAGATTCAATATAATCAGTTTGCCCATTTGTAACATACAGTGCGCTTATAAATAATTTCATTTATTTATTCATTGATTGCATTTATTTTTGCAGGTTGCCATCAAAATCATCCTCAAGTGTGAAAGAGACTGTTATATTGAACTAGTAAGTTGACATAATGTACATAATTAAATACTAACTACATACAAATTACATTGCAAACAGAAAGTGAAATGTGATATTGAACTCTTAATTACTCTTTTCTCTAATGTTAGCCTGGCTGTTCAAAGCCACTGTTTGCAGAAGTGGCTGCAAACCTGTTGCTGACACAGGCACCATTAAGCCCCCTACATTGTGTACATGCTGGAATGGTTTGAAGAGGAGGATCGGTTCATCCTCATCCTGGAACATCCGAACCCTGCAAGGACTTGCTCAAATTTGTGGTTAACAACATGCATTGGGCTTAACGAATTACAGACACGTAGCCTGATGTATCAAGCGGTGCTCGGGCCAAGCACTGTCTTGACCGAGGTGTCTTTCACCGGGACATTGTTGAATAACTTTCTGATCAACACGACGACTAACCGAGTCCAACTAATAGACTTTGGCTGCAGTGACCTCGCTAAAAGTACAGGCTACTTGGGTGGTTTTATAGGTAAGTTGGCGTTATTATGAGGCCTTCCAATGAGAAGTCAAACTTCTGAGTAGTGATTTAATGAAAACAAATGGACATTTGGTCAAGTTTCTGGTGACATTTGTTTGCAAATAGATTTTGTAACCTGAATATGCCTTGCTTTCATGAACAGGAGGAGTCTGCCCGCCTGAATACTACAAATCGACTTAAGATACAAGGCAGAGCCAACAACCGTCTGGTCTCTGGGTGTAATGATGTACGCAATGATGTGCAAATGTCGACCCTTTAGCAGTCCTGAAGACATGATGCATGGCAGTCTGAGTTTTAACGTTAGAGTATCCACAGGTGAGAGAATAATCAACTACCAATAACACAGTGATATTAAGATTGTTAAACACACAAAGTTTAATACATGCTACATATTTCCATACTTGATAACGTTAGTATGTCATGGATATGAAAGAACACACATGACTAACCAATGAAAACTTGTACAGAATTGCAGAATTTGATAAGTCGCTGCCTGACTGTTGACCCAACTAAGAGAGCGACTCATTGAGGAGATCCTACAGCATAAATGGTTTCAGCAAGGACAAATGTCAGGAGTAGCTCAGAGTCAGGCAGAGTGACTTAGGAGGGAAGGCAGATGATGACAGGAATCCTCTTCTGAAAGTACAAGAAGTTTTGGATGACCTAAACTGCATGCTTTCATTCACCAGAGAGTTCCGGAGCAGCAAGCTTAGTTTAAAAAAAAGAGAGCAAACTTAATGGACGAAATGAAAAACAAATTTCTAAGAAATTAACACACGAAACCAAGGAGCAAATTTTATACTGTAAAAAGTGTGCACAAAACAGAGGAAATGAAGATGGAGAATATTATAAATTTAGCGCACAAAACAGGAATACTAATGTAGACTTCACAAAGACCGTTCCTGTCAGCTCCTCAAACTGATCTTACTATATTCAAGTTATTAAATAGGTAGAGTTAAATTTTATTCAATAAAACCTCTACAAAAAAAAAAATCACTTGTGTAAAATTTTCTGGACTCATTGAAAAACAGCCTATGCCAGGCTGGGAGAAATGAACAGTGCTGACATAGTTTAAACACTACATGGTGATAAAATTACACTGCTGTTATTTTTAAGACGGTGTCAGTGTGAAATTTAATCCAAAGAGGTGTAAAACAAAAGCCACACCTCCACTTACTATGTCCGCCATTTTATTTCACTTGAAGACGAAGAAAAAGCAGATAAATCAGTTTCTCACATGGTATAGCTAAAATAAGTGTTATTTTATACACATGCACAGGAGAGTATGTCGTGTAAGTCACATTTGATCAATTTGTGACTTTAAGATAAATCGGGACCACGTTGTACTAATAACGCTACCTCAGTAAGGTTCATTCAAATTGTGGATGCGGTCAAACTAGGTCTCTAATTACGTGTCCGTGGATTTCCTAAATGAAGGAGCGATTAATAAATAGTGAGTTCATACAAAACCCTAAATCATGAAGCGAAGGCGCCATCTTACACATTGACCAGCTTTATAAAACATTTTACCTAGTCAGCTAGAAATGCTTGGCGTTTTGTTAAATATAGTCTGTGGAGTAACGTGATAAATGCGCTGCATAGTGCTAACGTTAGATTAACAAAAGTACGCTTTTATTCGAGGGGTGCTGCAGACCTGGCTTTTTAATGTTTAATGAGTTAACGTTAGCTGTAGTGGTGTGTGTTTTAGTTTTTAGTATTGGTCTCATCTAGATACTATAGGCATTTTTGTGTTAGCTTGTTAAAAAAGCACACCGACTGACTGGGATTATCCTGTGAGAGTGTTTCATTCTGAAGAAATGCTGGTTCAAGTGGAGTCTAAAGGGAACCCAAACTGGATCCGAATACCAGTGAAAATGGCGGTTTTGACTTCTGTGAATTCATTAAGGAAGGTACATTTTTCACTTTTAGAGTAATTTTATTCTTAGTCTTATTTACGCTTGAAGTTAACTATTATTACTCGATAAAAAGCCATAATAATCATATAATCCGTGAATTTCTTTTTAAAATCAGATATTCAGTATATTATAAATGGACTTAATCCAAATAAAATTCTGATCGCACTAAAGTGGTGTTTTAATTTTGTACCAACAAAGCTCAACTTGCCGCATGGAGCCAATGTGATCCTAAAGATGAGCTTGTGAGAACATCTAAGGTGTCCTTCAGACTTTTAGACGGTGATAAAGCCGGTAAGATGCTGGTAAACATCCTTGTGGCTGATATGGTAGAGAAGTATGGGTAAGTTAGCAATAAAATCAAACGCTACACTGTAAAAAAATCCGTAAAAATATAGTAAAAATGTCTGTTTTCATTTGAAGGAATTTTCCGTATTTTTAGTTTACAGGTGTTTTCCGTAATTTTTAATGACGCGCTGTATTGTGGGTGCAAGATCCTTGTGGCGCCAAACGCGGCGTGAGAGGCAAGTGCCATTAACACATTTCATTCAAATTCTGGAGAAGGTTTAGATTAACGCCTCTGTAAAATTTACATTAACGCCAATAATGTATTTAGGTGCTGTCTTATTAGTTTGTTTAGACCCGCTTAGTTAATTTAATGTTGTGCTTGTCCTCGTTCAGTGATTTGAATCCAGTTTTGATTTACTTGCTATTTGTGGATATAATGTAGATATACAGACGTGGACAAAATTGTTGGTACCTTTGGTCAATGAAAGAAAACTCACAATGGTCAGCAGAAATAACTTTAATCTGACAAAAGTAATAATAAATAAAATTCTATAAATGTTAACTAATGAAAGTCAGACATTGTTTTTCAACCATGCTTCAACAGAATTATTAAAAAAATAAACTCATGAAACAGACCTGACAAAAATGATGGTACCCCTAACTTAATATTTTGTTGCGCAACCTTTGAGGCAATCACTGCAATCAAACGCTTTCCTGTAACTGTCAATGAGACTTCTGCACCTCTCAGCAGGTATTTTGGCCCACTCCTCATGAGCAAACTGCTCCAGTTGTGTCCGGTTTGAAGGGTGCCTTTTCCAGACTGCATGTTTCAGCTCCTTCCAAAGATGCTCAATAGGATTGAGGTCAGGCTCATAGAAGGCCACTTTACAATAGTCCAATTTTTTTCCTCTTAGCCATTCTTGGGTGTTTTTAGCGGTGTGTTTTGGGTCATTGTCCTGTTGCAAGACCCATGACCTGTAGTGACTGAGACCAAGCTTTCTGACACTGGCTAGTACATTTCTCTCTAGAATTCCTTGATAGTCTTGAGATTTCATTGTACTCCTGCACAGATTCAAGACACCCTGTGCCAGACGCAGCAAAGCAGCCCCAGAACATAACAGAGCCTCCTCCATGTTTCACAGTAGGGACAGTGTTCTTTTCTTGATATGCTTCATTTTTTCGTCTGTGAACATACAGCTGATGTGCCTTGGCAAAACTTCGATTTTTGTCTCATCTGTCCATAGGACATTCTCCCAGAAGCTTTGTGGCTTGTCAACATGTAGTTTGGCATATTCCAGTCTTGCTTTTTTATGATTCGCTTTCAACAATGGTGTCCTCCTTGGTCGCCTCCCATGTAGTCCACTTTGGCTCAAACAACGCACGGATGGTGCGATTCTGACACTGATGTTCCTTGAGCATGAAGTTCACCTTGAATCTCTTCAGAAGTCTTTCTAGGCTCTTTTGTTACCATTCTGGATTATCCGCCTCTTAGATTTGTCATCAATTTTCTCTCCATGCCACGTCCAGGAGGTTGGCTACAGTCCCATGGATCTTAAACTTGAATAATATGTGCAACTGTAGTCACAGGAACATCTAGTTGCTTGGAGATGGTCTTATAGCCTTTACCTTTAACATGCTTGTCTATAATTTTCTTCTGATCTCTTGAGACAACTCTTTCCTTTGCTTCCTCTGGTCCATGTCGAGTGTGGTACACACCATATCACCAAACAACACAGTGATTACCTGGAGCCATATATATAGGCCCAATGGCTGATTACAAGGTTGTAGACACCTGTGATGCTAATTAGTGGACACACCTTGAATTAACATGTCCCTTTGGTCACATTATTTTCAGTGTTTTCTAGGGGTACCATCATTTTTGTCCATGCCTGTTTCGTGAGTTTATTTTTTTAAATAATTCTGTTGAAGCATGGTTGAAAACAATGTCTGACTTTCATTGGTTAACATTTATAGAATTTTTATTTATTATTACTTTGTCAGATAACAGTTATTTCTGTGACCATTGTGACTTTTTCTTTCATTGACCAGAGGGTACCAAAACAATTTTGTCCACGTCTGTATGTGACTGTGCCCTTATGTTTTAGTTTTATTCGACTAATTTATTGTGTGCCCAAAGAAAACAAACCGCTTACTTAATCGGGATAAGGTTTAACGCCCTGAGGTAAATATCTTTGCATTTAGTTTTTGTTCTTTTCTTAATTTATACAAAACACAACTTGTTTTAGTAACGCTGCTATTGTATTTAAGGTGCTAGTTATATCTTATTCGCTTGTTGTAGTTTACGAGTTTTGTATTATTACAAGCATGGCACGTTTTAATAACGTTGTGGCAATATAGATAAAAATGTTGAGAAAATAAAAAGGCTGTCACCTCACCACACTAGTAATGAAGTGTGTCAGGATCAGGGTCAGGTACTTTTTTTTTTTCTTCTCTTGACCGGTCTTAATTTGGCCATTCAGTTAAAAATCGCTTTGTGTTTTTTTAAATGAAGCGCTGTCTTGGTGCGAGACTTAAAAAGTAACTTTTGTATTAGTCATGTTGGCTTGCAGTGTTTGTGAATTTAAATGCGTTTCATTATCACAATATCTAAAGCACTGCAGAACCTACAGACATGTACACAATGTTTTTTTTTCGTGTGGCCATAAAGACTGTGGAAGAAAGTTTTCTCATTCAGTTGCTTTGCCTGCTCATATGTTACGCTTAACACATCCAGACAGACAAACATGGAACCGGAACGTGTCTGTGCAATTAAAGTGTTCAATGAATTTTTGCAGCACAGAGTATGCAGATATTAAAGGGCTTGTGTCTCACTTAAGTGGCTACATACAAGAGGGGCTGACTATAACTTGTCCCTTTATGGGTGTTCCAAGACTTTGCGTAAAGACATCCTTTTCATCACATATTTCCAGATATCATAGAAGTTGGAATGTCACCCAGATTTCACCTGTTCATCTATGTGAGGTTGCAGCACAGTGTTCTTCAGGTGAGGAAGCACATGTTTCCGATAGTGTACCTCATGAAGTTGATGTCCACTGATGCAGACCCAAGGAAGGATGAAGTGCAAGATGCTTACACAGAGAATTTAGCTCTGTTTTTACTTGGCTTTGGAGGCAAAGCATTTAGTCCCAGTCTCCACAATCACAGAGATGGCAAATGAAATGAAGACTCTTCAAGGTACTTTCAAAGATCTTGAAAAATATGGTGTTTCTGCAGAGTTGTTAAGATGTCTTGGGATCAGCAAAATTGCAGATGCTGATGATGCTGTCTGGCAGCTTGTCTTACTACTCAGGAGTTGGTAGAATTTGTTTGTGCACCTAGACTTTCAGAGTCTCAGATTGCTTACATGAAAGTGCTGATCAAGAATATGTGGAAATGAGACAACGGTTATTTCCTGTACATGTAAATCTGCGACCAAACACCACTATCTACACACTCACTATGCTGACTTGACTTTACAGTTTGGTCCACTCATACATACTTGGACCATGCGCTATGAAAGTAAGCACAGCTATTTCAAAAGGTGCATCAGGTCAAGTAAAACTTAAAAATGTGACAAAGTCCTTGGCTTATAGACACCAGTTGCTTTTCAGGTATATCAGGGTCATGGCAGTTTCTTTAGCCCACAAGTTGAACTTTCATGCTCCACTACTTTTTATCCAGAGCTCTATGATAGAGGAATAAGAAAAGTAGTCACAGACTTTGACTTACCTCGCTTAACTCCTATCACAGAAAAGTCCAAGTTAAAGGCACTACATACGCAAACGTTATGCATGTCTTACTAAAGTACACCAAGGGACAGCTAGAGTTAGGGCAAATAGCTAGCATTTTTATCAAGAGTGAAGCTATTGTCCTACTTCTGCTGCGACTAAAAACTGTCAGTTGGGTGCCTGAGCTTGGAGTGTACGAAAAAAAATCTTGACAAGCTCAGTGACTACAGTCCACTTTTTACCACAGAGGCGCAAAGTTACTTCTCCCGCTTAAACATATGCCACTATGGAGCTTGTGAAAGAAATGGTTCAGAAGGCTATTGGAGTAAATGGTGTAGATGACCTAAGCTTTGTAAAGATTGAGGACGTCGATGGAATTCTGCCACCCATACAGTGCAGAAGGCTGATTCAAGCTTTCTGTTCAGGTAAATTTAAAAATTCAAAAGCTAATCTAGATTTGTTAGCAAATGTTTGGTGTTTTTTTTTTTTTTATGCGATATTCAGATTGATAGTTTGACTACAACAATACTAATCTTTTTGCACAGCTTCAATAAACTATGCTGTATGGGTTTTAAACATTTTTAAATGTCAAGGGACCCCCATTCTAAAATCTGAAAGGCATTTATACGTTTTTGTTTTGTTGTTGTTGTTTTAATTAGTATTATAAATGGCTCCTAAATCAATTTTGATTTATTTTTTTGGAATTGATGAGAGTAAGCAATCTTTTTTAGTGTCAATATGCTTTGTCTTTTGATGTTATGCAAACACCTAAACTTTTTTTTTTTTTTTTTTTTAATGACAAAAATATCACAATTTAATTTTTTACAATTTGATCAGAAAACCCTCCTAGCATTCCTTGCGGCCCCCAGTAGGTCTGAAATCCCAAGCTATAATCACTGTTTCCATCTTAAGCTTTCATCTGCCTTTAATTGTTGTTCATGTAAGTGACGAATCACACAACAGCAGCATTGACAGTATGCCATGTAATGTAAATGTTAGACCCGAGAGTATGATTACCCACATAGAAAATGTGTCTGTCCCGCTAAAATCAGATATATCAGTAAATCCCGCACAGGCCTTAGAAATAACTCTCGATCAAAACAAAAGTTAAAACCGGTCAACAGCAGCAATATTTAAAGTTTGGTCTCCTAAACATCCGATCACTGGCGCCGAAATCTGTCATTGTAAATGAATTAATTATAGACAAAAGTTTTGACGCTACTCTGCCTGACTGAAACATGGCTGAAACCTAACGATTACATCAGTTTAAATGAGTCGACTCCATCAGGGTACTTATATAAGCACGAGCCCCGCCGGTCAGGTCGAGGTGGAGGTGTTGGAACTATCTATCGTCAGGAGCTAAATGTTACTCAGGGAACTGGAATTAGCTATAACTCTTTTGAGCTGCTTGATCTTAATGTTACGCTTATGGATGCAACAAAGAAATCTCTCTTATCTCTTTCTCTTATCTCTGTGTATAGACCACCAGGACCTTATGTAGATTTTCTTAAGGAATTTGCCGATTTTATTTCAGACTTAATAACTAATGAAGACAGAGCACTTATTATCGGTGATTTCAACATTCATGTAGACGACCCAAATAATACAGTAGGAGCTACTTTCACAAATTTATTAACATCTTTTAAGCTAAAGCAAAATGTAATCGGCCCAACTCACTGCTGTAAGCATACATTAGATTTCATTATTTCGCATGGCATCGATGTTTTAGACCTAGATATCTTACCTCTAAGTGACGATATCACTGATCATTTCCTTATATCTTATAAACTCTCTGTAAGTGAGATTAACCGAGCCGCACCTTGTTACCAACTGGGTAGAACCATTATCCCAACCACTGTAGATAAATTCACAAACAACCTACCAGATCTATCTGACTCTGCTCCGCAAAACCTGAGAAAGCAGATGATCTTGAGCAAATGACCAGCAGTATGTGCAGAATCTTCACTGCACATTAGATACTGTCGCCTCCCATCAAGTTAAAAAGATTAGAGAGAATAAAAGTGTACCATGGTACAATAGTCATACACGCTCTAAAAACAGCTACTGCTCAGTAGAACGTAAGTGGAGAAAGACTAAACTAGAGGTTTTTAGAATTGCCTACAAGGACATTATGTGCACTTATAGACAGTCACTAAAAGCAGCCAGAGCCGAGCACCTCCAAAACTCATTGAAAGCAACCAAAACAATCCTAGATTTTTATTTAGCACAGTGGCTAGATTAACAAATGATCGGTCAGCAATAGAACGCTGCACACCCTCTCAGTTAAGTAGCAATGACTTCATACAATTCTTCACTAATAAAATGGATAATATCAGACTTAAAATAACAGAAAATCAACCCTTAACTTTGTCCTTTAGTCCAGCCTTACTCAGTACCCAGCAAATTCAGTTACAGTGTTTTGCAACCATAGGACAGGAAGAGTTAAATAAACTAATCGCTAAGTCTAAATCTGCCACATGTGTATTAGATCCTATTCCAACTAAATTTCTGAAAGATATATTACCAGCCGCTGGTGAACCTCTTTCTAAATATTATTAACTCCTCCCTATCATTAGGTCACGTACCCAACCCATTCAAATTAGCAAATTATTAAGCCTATGATCAAAAAACCACAACTTGATCCTAATGAACTATCTAACTACAGACCGATATCAAATCTCCCATTTATATCAAAAATATTAGAAAAAGTTGTGTCAGCACAGTTATGCTCCTTCTTAAAGATAAATGACGCCTATGAGGAGTTTCAGTCAGGTTTTAGACCGCACCATAGCACAGAAAACCGCATTAGTTAAAATCACTAATGACCTGCTCTTATCCTACGCACCGAGGCTGCGCTCTCGCTACTAGTTTTATTGGATCTCACTGCTGCATTTGACACCATAGATCATAATATTCTCCTTGAGCGCTTTAAACACCGCTGGTGTACAGGGACAGGCTTTAAAGTGGTTTAAATCATACCTATCAGACCGCTATCAATTTGTAGATATAAACAGAGACCGCTCTAGGATAATGCCTGTAAAGTGTGGTGTGCCTCAAGGATAAGTTTTAGGCCCCTTACTGTTCTCTATATACATGCTGCCCTGGGGAACATTATTAGAAAGCACAGGGTTAATTTCCACTGTTATGCAGATGACACACAGCTATACATTTCATCTAAGCCTGATAAGTTATCAGAAATGTCTAAATTAACAGAGTGTTATAAAGACATAAAAGACTGGATGACTAGAAATTTTCTTCTATTAAACTCTAATAAAACAGAGGTGCTTCTTATCGGACCAAATTCATGTTTACAGCAAATTTCTGAGCTCAAACTACAATTAGCTGGATGTGATATAAACGTTACTCCGACAGTTAAAGACTTGGGTGTGATATTGACAGCAACCTGTCCTTCGAACACCATATCACTCATGTTACAAAATCTGCCTACTTTCATCTTAGAAATATTGCTAAACTCAGACACATGCTCTCTTTCTCAGATGCAGAAAAGCTAGTTCACGCGCTCATGACATCTAGACTGGATTACTGTAATGCGCTGCTCGCTGGTTGTCCAGCATCTTCAATAAACAAGCTTCAGTTAGTGCAGAACGCAGCCGCTCAAGTTCTTACCAGGACAAGGAAATACGATCATATAACCCCAGTTTTATCCTCCTGCACTGGCTGCCTGTTAATTTCCGGATTGATTTTAAAGTACTGTTACTGACTCCACAAGGCTCTAAATGGTTTAGCCCCATTTATCTAACCAGCCTTCTGTCTCGCTACAACCCGTCACGCTCTTTAAGATCTCAAAACTCAGGGCTCCTGGTAGTTTCTCGTATAGCAAAGTCTACTAAAGGTGGTCGAGCGCTTTCATATTTGGCACCCAAACTCTGGAATAACCTTCCTGCTAATGTTCGGGATCAGACACACTCTCTCAGTTTAAGTCTAGGCTAAAGACATATCTTTTTAGCAAAGCATACTCATAAAGATTCACATAAACCTATGCTACAGTACATCGTGATTCAAAATAGTATGAATGGCCGCTACGCTAATTATCCTTTTGTCTCCACCTCGGATGCACATCCCGAGGCATCTAGTTACCGAGCCTCTCCAGTGGACCCAGTGAGGAGATGACCTTCCTGCGATGACGCTCGAGGAAAACTCAACCTTCTGTCTGGACTAATTCTATCTTGAACTTTCTGCATTGTAGTTCATCCTGCTGTATTGTAATGCATCCTGCTGTGTAGTGATTTGCTTTTGTTATGTAATAATTTGCTTTTGTGAAGCTGCTTTGGAACAATAGCCATTGTAAAATGTGCTATACAAATAAACTTGAATTGAATTGAAACTTGAATTGAATGTTAGCATATTAGTTGTTGTTGTTAATTACTAAATGTCAAAGTTTAATGTGTAAATTTGATTAGAGAAAATAAAGTCATTAATCACTTGAGACCCATGTCGTCTTAAACACATAAAAGCTTTGTTCGTCCTCTTAACAATTTTATGTGGTCTACTGTGCTTTTTGTCCAAATGGCATGAGACTCTGTAGAGACGCTCAACACTTTCTAGATCTAGAAGAAAAAAAAAATTGGAATATGGATTGAAAGTCAGGCTCGATGTTCAAGGCTCGATGTTCATGCCAATTGTGTAACTGTTAATTTTTGTTCTCTTGCAATTAGTAACTGAAATGTAGATTTAAATTTGGTAAATGATGAAAAACAGATGATTGAAATAGATCAGTTCTAAAGACTCCAACTTTTATATTTGTGACATCTTCTGGTTTGATTCTAATCACAATGTATTAATACTAAAAAAAAACAAAAAAAAAACTACAAAATATGCTAAACTACTAAATTTCTGTTACAATTCTAATTTCAGTAATATGCAGATTGAACAAAAAAACTGGTTGGTCAAATAGTAAATAGTAGAGCTTTTCAACCATCTAGTTATTTTTTACTTTTAAAGCTGCATTTTCCAAAAATCCTCATGAATAAAATGTAAAACATGGGTCTTTTTATAAATGTAATTATGTAAAAAGCTGCATAGTGCATGTGGAGTTTATAGACAGTGTTTTTTATTTTTTATTTTTTTTATTATTATTATTATTTTACTAAATAAAAAAAATAAAATTTTGTTGCCTGGGGTCTCTAGAAACCCAAAGACCTTGAGTGTAACTTCCAAACAAAGGAAGAGCAAAGCTGCGGTACGTTGCAAAGCAGATTGTAGATAAATATCCCTGTTCTTTTCAAGACAGAGAGCTCAGTGGAACAAAAGTTGTTGGAACAGGATATGATGCTCTCCTTATACAGCTAGAAAACCGAGTTGAAAATATTCAGAGACCCTTATCCTTCAGATTAAAGCACCCATCAGAGGATGAAGATGCAGTGAGCAGAAAGTTCACACATTCAGATCGCTATGGATGTATGGAATGGCAGCCTGCTATTGAGGGTCCAGATGAACCAAAATCTAAACAAGATCGATTAAAGGGCCTTCATAACCCATGATCTTCAGGAGTCCTGCGTTCAAAAATTGATGGGTGAAACATATAGCATCCAACGTGCAACCATCAACAAAGGAAGCACTGTAAATGCATTACTGGAAGAGTGGCCTTTCCTTTTCGAAGCTGATCACCTGTTTGATCACACATGTACCCTCCTTGGCTTTCTGGTGCAAATGAAGCTGGCCGAGGAATTATCCAAAAAAGGAAAAACCCTGAAAGACTTCCTTAATTCAAAAGGGATGAAGATTGAACACTGCGATCCAGTCCAGCTGATCTCTGGTGTTGCCAAAGGAAAACCCTGAACATCTTTACTGTCAAAATGAAGTAAGTTTTGTTTGTTTTAACTGTTATTTAATGTTTAGAAACCACAGATAATCTATTATGTTCTGTATTAATAAATGTATTTACCATCTCCCCATGCTGTTGTTAAAAGTACAAACGAGAGAGCCTACTTTGTCAGTTATATTATTGGGTACTGTTTGTAAATTCACATTAGGGAGCCGTGAAATTTTATGTACTGTAATGTAACAGACAACCATTAGCAATGGTTAATTGTTTTCCATGCCTCTCTGTAACATTTATGACTATGGTCACAACGATCATCACTGAGCACTCACACAGAAGCACATGGAAACGGTTGAATGTAAATTGATAGAAGTTGTTTGTTGATCCCTAATATATTTGCACATAGACAGATCTGAGAGATCAGTGAAGAACATGAAGCAATGGTCATTGTGGCCAATCACAGTCATATCTGTTAAACGCATGTATATGATGGCCAATCAAGAGTGTTTAAGAATTGGCTCAACTGCGCCATTTTCTGTACTGACTGGTACAAAAGTCTGTACTATAAACAACACTATCTTCACATTAGTTTATTGACTGGTCTGACTGAGTAGCTGGACACATTTGATGTAATGAAAATTTAGGTTATAGCCATTATGCTTATTGTACTATATATATATATATATATATATATATATATATATATATATATATATATATATATATATATATATATATATATACAAGTCAGAGAGTAATCTTTTCAAAAGTGAAAAACACAGACAACAAAATTAATAAATGGATAAACATTTTGGGTAAAATATTATTTAGGTTACTAGTCATTTATCATAAGTATGTGAAAGGGAAACATTGAAAATGGTTCATGACATTCATAGAGTTTTCCTCCCCTACCAATGACAGGACTTGATTGCAGCTGGACAGGGAATCCCGAGCACCCCCTGTATTCTGGTCATGGGTTTGTATTTTGTATATTATTATTTGTTTGCTATTGACAACAAATAAATCCTTAATTTCATTTGTTAAATGTGGATTTTAAAGGTTAAATTACATACAGATGACTTAAAACAAACAAAGAAAAAAGTCAAACTTAGTTTAAGTAGCCTTTTATATTTTTTATTTTAAATATCTGTTTGCTATTTGTTTAAGGTGATGGACGATTTAAGATTTCTGTGGATCAGGAAATTATCAACGACCACATCCTCTCTCCCATTGTGGCCCTAAGCTACACATTCTCTTTGTTTTATGTTTTGAATATCAAATACCCGAAAGAGATGGCACTTTCTCTCGAATTTATTCAGAGGTAAGCCATGCATGCAATGTTGAGAATAGAGAAAGGGTAACAAACTTAGCACCTGGAGGGCTGCAGCGCCCTGCAGAGTTTTATTCCAACCCTGCTTCAGCATACATGCCATGTTGTTTTCAAATAGGCCTGAAGGACTTGATTGGTTGGATCAGTGAGCTCCGGCCCCCTGTTATAGCGTATGCTGTTGTATTGTGAAAGATATTAAATCTTGCTCCAGGGTTAAATCTTAATCATTAAGCATGGCAATTGACCATTTAATCCGTGCTCAAACATTGTCATGTTTCACCCAAAAGTTAGATGTTTGTCATTCATGTTGTTCCAATCCAGTACTGCAAAAGATATTTTAATGGTGTGTTTTGATATTTGAAAGTGTCTTTCCTTTGCATGCAACTGTTTGGTTACACACATTCTTCAATATACATTTTCAAGAGAAGAACAAAACTCTTTTTTTTTATGTCCTCACAATGCAAAAAGCATTCAAAACACCTACAGAGAGCATGAAGTCTAGTGCACTGTTTTTGCTCTTTCGACAACAAAATTCCAAACCCAGCCACAGCACTGTTTTTCTGTTCTGAATGAATCAGCCGTTTAATCACTTCAATCACTATGAATCGCTTATTAAAGGAGACTTACTGCCACCTACTACCTATTTCACATTTACAGTACCTTTTTATTTAAATCATTTTAAATGTCAGATTACAATGTTTTTAGTATCGCATGTATCCGTTGTAAAATTAGGCCTTTGTAAATTGAAATAAAAAATATGCAGATTTATGTACTTTATATACTTTAAATGTATGCATCGTTTTTATGTAAAATGTCTTACATTAGGTTAATTAAGATTCTATAGGGTTGTATCAAACGAAAAGATTTGTACTACAAAATTAGAACTGGACTAAATGTTTGTTGTTTACACCTGAATGTAATATTAGAATAATTTGAACATTTTGATGTGTACTTTATCCAATTGAACTTAATTGGGCAAAACATTTTTTACTCAATTCTAAACCTTGTCTGCGTTTTACTTATGTCATTCATTTCTTTACCTGCAAAGTTAAAGAAAGTTGCTGAGATAAGGGGAAAAATTCTGTCATTTAATCTTAAAAAGTAGTAAAAGTACTTTTTAATAGTGTTCTATACTTTTGGTATATGAATTTTACTCATTTTAAAAACCTACAAGCCTGTTTTATTCCATTTTATTCCGCCTACTCTCGGAAATCTGTTGGCTGGTGTAGCTGTCAATCATCGTTGGTCACTTGTGACGTCGTGTGATCTCTGCCAATTGCGATCTGCCTGGAGATCTTTAAAAGTCGAAGCGGCAACTGGAAGGGGCCTGTTTTTTGGTTTAAGTTGCTACTACTGTTATTGCTTACGAGACTAGAGTGTGGTTTGTTGGAACGACTGGTGTAAACTTCTGTTATTTCTGACATGTATGTTCATGACGAAACACATGTCTTTATTTATTTAGCCGCTTTATGCTCCATTTAAACTTGTGATCTAATTGCTGACTTACAGACACGGGAGACGTGGAACAGCTTAGTAAGTCACGTGACATACACATCTTGCACGTAGGATTTAATTCCCTGTATTAGATTCACTAGATAGTGAAGTGCGCTAAATGTGTATTTTTGTGTTTTGTAGTTAGAGTAAGTTAGGCGCATTTGCGCTGAAGATTTCTTTTCCACATTGTTTTCTTATTTAGAGGATTGGGCGGAGACAGTGGGGATCTTTTTGTTATATTTATTTCTTTGATTTGTTTTAGCGCTACTTTCAGTTCCTCTCCCGCTTGTCTTGATTATGTATATAATTTCATGTTGTTTGTTACCTTGTGTCCTTAGATGTTGTAAATAAGCATGGTTTTGGGAGCAATAAATCTTTTATGGTGCTAAATATGATGTCTTGCGCTTCTCTTGCCACTTCTACCTGAAGCTTCTTCTTTTGGTCATCTCAATGTTACTCCTTTTAAATTCCTAGACAAAAATTCCATCTAAGGTCGTAACATTTATTGGGGCTCGTCCGGGATATTTTTAAATATTTCCGTAGAATTAAAATATTTCCAGGATAGTTATTACCGATTGTTTAACCCTTCGTAAATAAAATGACCAAAGAAATCGCTGTGGTGGTGGCAATAGAATTTGTTGACCGTGCAGTAGGTTAGTGTGACCTTAGGTAAGATTGTCGTAGTAAGTAGCAGTTGTAGCAATTTTGAGCATGTAACAAAAAAAATGTTCAGTTTAGAAGAATTTGTTAAGAGTCCTCGTTGAAGCTGCTTAATGTTTGTCGGAAACAGGACTTGATTTTGGTGGCTGATCATTTTAAATTGAAAATTAATAAACAGGATCGTAAAGTCGAAATTAAGCAAAAGATAATTGACCAGTTAGTTGAGCTTAATGTGCTTCTCACGCCAAATATGGAATTGGAGGAGTCGGCTGATCATTTAAGTCCTGGTGTTAAGGCGTTTGCTTCTGATGGAATGGGAGATAAGAACGTGTCTAGTGGCCAAACCGATGCAGATGCAGGGGTGGAGACCGTTGCAGATGTTGGTGTTGGACTGCCACCTTTTGAACCGCTTCTCTCCGCTCTCTGTGGGTTCGCGAGACGATGCGCGCGGCTGAAAGTTCGCATGGCACGCCTCTATATTATGATTCACAAGAGCATGCCCGCCAGGCTGAACTTGACTTACGCTTGCAGATACGCAAACTTGAGATCGAGGCTGAGACGCGCAAGTGAGGCTGCGCCAGCTCGAGTTGGACGCTTCAAAGGAGCCTGTGGAGGCTAATCAGCCAGTTCCAGTTTCTTCTTCAAATGTTTCTTCGGTGTCGAGTTTACCCAGTCCCAATTTTGACGTGAGTAAGCACATTGCTCTTGTTCCACAATTTAGAGAAACAGAGGTTGATTCATATTTTAGTGCATTTGAACGGATCGCGAATTCGTTGCATTGGCCACCTGAATTCTGGTCTCTGTTATTGCAGTGTAAACTTGTGGGAAAGGCTTTAGAAGTGTATTCCACGTTGTCACTTGAAGAAAGTTTGAAGTATGATTTCAGTTAAGTTGGCGATACTTCGTGCATATGAATTAGTTCCTGAAGTTCACAGGAATGCACAGGAAAACTTCTAATCAAACTTTTGTGGAATTTGCTAGAGAGAAGGGCACGTTTTTTGATAAGTGGTGTGTAGTTAACAATGTGGCAGATTTTAATTCGTTATGTGAGCTGGTTCTCTTGGAAGAATTCAAGAATTGCTTACCGGAGAAAGTGGTTGTTTACCTAAACGAACAAAAGGTGAATTTTTTTGTCACAGGCCGCTGTATTAGCTGACGAATATATTTTAACCCACAAAAATGTCTTTGTTCACTCTCGTGTGGAAAACGCACCTTCTGTTCCATTTTTATCTAACACTCAATTCGTGCGCTCGAAAAGTGTACCAAGAGTTAGTGAGGAACGTGACTGTTTTTATTGTCACAAGAAAGGGCACGTTGTTGTGGATTGTCCCCGACTTAAACGAAAAACGGCAAAATCAAACTAAACCAGTAGGCTTTGTAAAGACTTGTAACCAGACTGTGGCTGTACACTCCAAAGATGATGTGGATGAGACGTTCCGTCCTTTTTATTCTTAAGGGGTTAATTTCTTTGACTGGTCGTGATAAAGATCAAAAAGAAATTACAATGCTTCGCGACACAGGTTCTATGCAAAGTTTTATTGTTGAAAGTGCAATGAAATTTTCTGATGAGACTTCTTGTCACTCCAGTGTGTTAGTGCAGGGAATTGAGATGGGATGTGTAAAAAGGCCCTTGCATAATCTGCATTTGAAAAGTGACTTGTGTTCTGGACTTGTCCGTGTTGCAGTTTGTGCTTCACTGCCTATGAAAGGGGTAGATTTAATTCTAGGCAATGATTTAGCTGGAGGGAAAGTTATGCCATTATTGGAAGTTTTGGACAAACCGACAGAATGTGCATTTGATGAGGTTGGTGAAGCTTATCCTCATGTTTTCCCTGCGTCTTGTTACTCGCACAAGACAGTCACAGAAAGAGATTGCTTTGAATGACTCTTTCTTTTCTTCTGTCGTAGATGGAGAGGAAAATTTGGAATGTGAGAAAAAGAAATCAGAAAGGGTGAAAAATTCTTATGACATGAATTCGTTGATTTTAAAAATCACACGAGAGGAATTAATCACTGCGCAGAGAAAAGACGAAACCTTGATCACACTTTTTAATTCTGTAATTCCGCACGATGTGGTTAAGATGAAATCAAGTGCTTATATTTTGGAAAAGGATTTGTTGATGCGGAAGTGGTGTTCATCACCTGACCAAGCCGAATGGGATGTTTTTTATCAGATTGTTGTTCCTCTCCCATATCGCCCACATGTGTTATGCTTGGCACATGATCATCCACTGTCGGGTCATTTGGGCATAAGGAAAACTTATAACCGGATTTTAAAGCACTTTTTCTGGCCTGGGCTGAAAACCGATGTAACGCGCTATTGTCGATCTTGTGACGTATGTCAAATTGCGGGAAAGCCAAATCAGGTTGTTCCACCAGCACCGTTAAAACCAATACCTGTTCTTGGCGAACCATTCGAACATGTCCTCATTGATTGTGTAGGACCGTTGAAAAAGTCAAAAAGTGGTAATCAATTTCTGTTAACAGTGATGTGTCTAGCCACTCGATTTCCAGAAGCAATTCCTTTGAGAAAAATCACTGCACCTGTTGTTGTCAAGGCACTAGTTAAGTTTTTTCGACATTTGGTCTGCCTAAAGTGGTGCAAAGTGATCAAGGCACCAATTTTATGTCTAAGCTTTTTAATCAAGTCATGCAGACTTTAGGAATTACACATCGTACTTCCACTGCATTTCATCCAGAAAGCCAAGGTGCCCTGGAGCGTTTTCATCAAACGTTAAAGTCGATGTTGCGAAAATATTGTTTGCAGACTGGTAATGAGTGGGATGATGGCATTCCTATGCTTATGTTCGCTATCAGGAAAGCATTCAAGAGTCGCTTGGTTTTAGTCCAGCGGAACTAGTTTTCGGACATCAGGTACGTGGTCCATTGAAAGTTTTAAAAGACCAGATTCTGGAAGAAGACGGTTTGAAAACGAATGTACTGGAGTACGTAACAAAGTTTCGGAAGCGTTTGCGTACAAGCTTGCTCGATCGCAAGAGAGTTTCTTGCCCAGACGCAAAAATGTATGAAACGAAAGTTTGACAAAAAAGCTGTTAAGCGATCCTTGAAACCTGGTGATTTAGTTCTGGTTTTCTTGCCTATTTCTGGTTCTTCACTGTCAACTCGATTTTTCGGTCCTTATATAGTGAAAGAGAAATTGAGTGAAACGAATTATGTCATCTGTACTCCTGACCGAAAACGAAAAACTCGTGTTTGCCATGTAAACATGTTGAAGCTTTATCATTCGAGATCACAAACTGATGTGAATGACAGTACTTCAGACCCTGCCGTTGTTTCTGTTGCGTTCGTGACAGAAAAGCCTATTACCGATGCTGAAGAAGACGAAGTAATGTTTCAGAATATTTCTCAGTCGACTGTGAGGTTATGTAATTCTGAAATATTGAAAGATCTTGGTTCACACTTAACGAATTTGTCTATTGATCAGAAACGTGATCTTGTGAGGCTCATTTCTGAATTTAAATGTCTGTTCAAAGATGTACCTGCGTTAACTAATGTCATTCAGCATGATATTGATGTTAAAGATGCTAGACCAATCCGACAGCATGCATACAGAGTGAATTCGGTTAAGCGCCCAGTTATGCGACAAGAAGTTGATTATTTGCTGAACAACGGTCTTGCGAAGCCTAGCTCTAGTCCATGGAGTTCTCCGTGTATTTTGGTACCAAAACTGGATATTATCGCAGCTTCTGTAGAAACTTCTCGTCTGTGGTTAGTCCTTTAACGTCACTTCTGAGTCCTTTTGCTTTTGTTTGGAATGCAGAATGCCAATACGCTTTTGAGAGTGTAAAACACTATTAAGTAGTTCCCCTGTTCTTGCGGCTCCTGATTTAGAACGCCCATTTAAGCTTGAGGTGGATGCAAGTAATGTTGGGGCTGGTGCTGTTTTATTACAGGATGATAAGCAGGGTATACCTCATCCAGTAAGTTATTTCTCTAGGAAGTTTAACAAGAATCAGTTAAACTATTCAGTCATTGAAAAAGAGACGCTTGCTTTAATTTTTGCATTACAACATTTTGAGGTTTATCTTGGATCTAGTGTGCAACCTTTGGTAGTTTTTACGGATCACAGTCCTTTGATATTTCTTTCAAAGCTGTACAATCATAATCAGAGGTTGACTCGGTGGTCACTTTTTCTGCAGAGTTATAGTTTGGATATAAGACACAAAAGGGGCGCTGATAACATCTTGGCGGATGCTCTTTCAAGAGTGTAAAGTTTTGTTTTTCCAAAAGAGTTAATTCTTAAGTGGGGGAGTGTTACGAACCATACACTGGTTTTCGTGTGTGTGTTCTTTTTCTTTCTCTCTCTGTTCTGTCACTTTTAGTGTTTTCTAGGTACCGCCTACTCTCGGAAATCTGTTGGCTGGTGTAGCTGTCAATCATCGTTGGTCACTTGTGACGTCGTGTGATCTCTGCCAATTGCGATCTGCCTGGAGACCTTTAAAAGTCGAGCGGCAACTGGAAGGGGCCTGTTTTTTGGTTTAAGTTGCTACTACTGTTATTGCTTACGAGACTAGAGTGTGGTTTGTTGGAACGACTGGTGTAAACTTCTGTTATTTCTGACATGTATGTTCATGACGAACACATGTCTTTATTTATTTAGCCGCTTTATGCTCCATTTAAACTTGTGATCTAATTGCTGACTTACAGACACGGGAGACGTGGAACAGCTTAGTAAGTCACGTGACATACACATCTTGCACGTAGGATTTAATTCCTGTATTAGATTCACTAGATAGTGAAGTGCGCTAAATGTGTATTTTTGTGTTTTGTAGTTAGAGTAAGTTAGGGCGCATTTGCGCTGAAGATTTCTTTTCCACATTGTTTTCTTATTTAGAGGATTGGGCGGAGACAGTGGGGATCTTTTTGTTATATTTATTTCTTTGATTTGTTTTAGCGCTACTTTCAGTTCCTCTCCGCTTGTCTTGATTATGTATATAATTTCATGTTGTTTGTTACCTTGTGTCCTTAGATGTTGTAAATAAGCATGGTTTTGGGAGCAATAAATCTTTTTGCGGTGCTAAATATGATGTCTTGCGCTTCTCTTGCCACTTCTACCTGAAGCTTCTTCTTTTGGTCATCTCAATGTTACTCCTTTTAAATTCCTAGACAAAAATTCCATCTAAGGTCGTAACACAGTGGTTTTGACTGGTTCAACTATTACAATGTAAAAGTTTTTGACAGTGCAGCGGTAATACTGCATACATGCACTATTGTCTTTTGCTGTTCAAAGAAGGAAAGGAAACGCGTATACAAGTAATTTGTGCATGAGATTTTTTTTTTAAAAAACCTGCACAATTTTTTTAGTTGGTTTTGCTTTTTTGCTTGGTTTTTACTTATGGAGCTTAACTTTTGGCAGTACTACAATAATATTCAACACACAAGTGCTGTTACAACGCAAGCATTTTCTGCAATGACGATACACATTGTTCTTTCTGCAGTTAACTTTTGTTTTGTGTGTGTGTATGCGTGCATGTGACGATCTGCAGTCCTGTGTTTGTTTTCCTGTTGTTGTGTTTTGTTTTTTTTTAATAGAGCTTAACTTTTTGAAGGTACCACACTAATATTGTACACACACTGTTTTAATGTTGCTTACTTGCTTGTAGGAATGTTATTTGAATGTTGGTGTTTTTAAAATTATTGTATTGCAGTTTGGTGCATGTCATATGTAACACAAAAAGCTATTGATTACATTTAATGTTTATGTCACCAAGCCAGCAGAGGAGTTTACCTCTGGGTGATCTGCGATCACTCCTCTGCTGCTACTTCTGCTACTCTGCTGCTACTGCTGCTACTGTTAGAACACTATAAATGTTGTAGCAGGCCCCTCACCTGCAGGTTGCATTGTTCGCCTGTATTACTGTTAGATTGTTGTTTCCCGAGTTTCCTTAGTCTTAGATTCCTTGGTTTTGACCCTGCCTGTCTTCTGTTGTTCTGATTGTTTGCTGCCTGACCTGACCTTTGCCTGTTTTTGGATTTTGTTATTGCCTTGCCTCTGATACTCCTGTTTGCCCCGATTGACGCCTGCCTGCTTTGACCATGCCTTCGCTTAATAAAAGCCTGCAATTGGATCCTGTTGGGAAAATCTTCGTTGTTTCCCTCCCAGGTTCAGGTCTGTCAATGATGAGATTTACTTTTAAATTTACTATCTTAATTAGTTTAATAAAGTCCGAATAATTGAGACTGAGCTCAGGATACATAACAACAGCATTAAAGGCATGCAGGGCAGTCCTGTATGATCACACTACATTTCACACAATATTTATATCCTTGTGCTTGCGTCTTCCTCCCACTCAGGTGTCCTTCACAGAACTAGGTGCAGTTGTTTCTTCTCGACCAGTAGATGGGCTCAGCAATCTCCACTCAGAGCCTTTATGAGGCCTGGGCACAGTGCTTCTATTGAGTAAAACCTGTAAAACATAAATCCTTTAAAACGTAAATCCCACAATTCCCTCTCTTGATCTCTTTGAAAGAGATCACAACCTTTGCTCCACTTCTTCCTCACAGTGAATCACCTGGCATAGGTCAAATTCCCACAGGCCATCTTTTCCTTTTTCCCTTACCAGAGTTAGTTTAGTTAGTTTAGTTTTGCTATTATCTGAACGTCACTGTTGCAAAATACCTTCTCTAAAATCTGCCTTACCTTGTTAAATTCCAATTGGTCGAGTCCACAACTTATTTTTGGGGCAGCTAATACCGGCACTTGGTCTTCCTGACACTTTTGTTTTAGTGCTTTTAGACTCTTTTCTAAGTTTTCATAGGTGGGCAGGTCCTGCTCCACCACTTAGTTACCAAATGGTATATAACTTTTTCCCCGTGTATTGTCTTCACACAGTCTCCTGGCTCCGATATGGTTTTGTTCAATTGTTCCACACCGTGTTTTTCTCTGATTTGTTTTGCTACCCGGCCCCTAGCCCGTAGTCTGCTCCAATACAATGTGTGATTGGAATGTGTTCTGGGATTTCTAGTAAATCCCTTGCCTTAATAATACTTTAAAATTCTTATGTTTCAGTTGTGGTAGTTGGAGGCTGATTTCCTCAGTGTCTTGTTGTTTGTCTCCCTTCTCGGTTGGCCTGTTGCTGTTTCCCCGTCTCCGTCTCTTCTCCCTCTCTCTGACCTTCTCGAAGGTCAGCTCTGAACTGTTGTCAGAGGCCTGCTAGGGGCAGAACAGAAACAGCAAGCAGACAGGTGAAACCATGTGTTACCTTTTCCAGCCAACTGTACGCAGTGCGAGGTTCATGCAGAGTTATTTTCATGGGCTCTGACCACCTGGGAGGCAGACCATTTTCGTTTCATTTGTTTCAGCCTCACCCACTGCTCGTCAGGTCCTCTTTTCGTGTCCAATTCCTGTTGCTCTATTTCAGGCCAAAACTTCTGTGGGGAAAATGTGTTAATAACAGCTCTTACTTTTGTTGGTAGGCCTTAGGTGTATCAGTGTACCCATCCCCAGGCATTGGGGCCCAGGGGCCAGGAAATTGGCGTCCAGTGGATAATTCAAAAGGAGTAAATCCAGTGGTTCTGTTTTTTGAACATCTCACAGACATTAAGGCTATTGGTGATGCTTCTACCCAATTCAGAGAAGTGCTTGTACAGATTTTGGCTGTTTTGTTTTTTAGGGTCTGGTTCAGTCGCTTCAACTTTACCTTGGCTTTGAGGATGGTAGACTGCTCCATATGAGTGCTTCAATCCTAGAGCTGACTCTACTTGGTTCAGATGCTAATTTTTAAAGTGTGTACCATTGTCTGACCTTATGACTTTGGGGAACCATGTGTAGGTATGTAGTGATTGATGAGGCATTTTATCACTGACATTGCATCCTCCTGGCACATGAGTAAGCTTCAGGGCCATCCTGTGAAACTATCCACCATGACCAGTAAGTATCTCTTTTTTGTGGACAGGATTTATCAAGTCTGTGCAGTCAATCACAGTCATGTACCCAGGGCCTCTATCCGCGGGAAGTGGCCAGGCAATGGATGTGTGGTGGGCTTGACATTATATTCACTGCAGGTCTGACATTCAGCAATAGTGTTACTGATCATGTGTGGTAGAAACGGATGCCACCACCCCTTTAACCTTTTGGGTCATATCTTTTGAATTACTATGTGCTAGTGAGACAGCGACTCTAGCTGGCAACACAGGGCTTCCTTCTGGACCTCTCCACAGTCCCAAGGCTGTTTTTGTTCCCCCTTTTGGTAACCAGGTAGTTTGTTCTTCTGGGGAGGATGCAGCTTGCTCTCTAATTATGAACTCTTCTGTTAAGGCTGGGTCTAAATTCAACACCTCATCTTGTGCTCTGACCATCATCTGTAATGGCACGTAGCCAGCTGCCTGCTTTGCTGCTTTGTCTGAGGCTGCATTTCCTACAGATACAAAATCTGTGCCATAAGTGTGTGCTGAGCACTTTACTATGGCCACCTCCTTTGGTAGTACTATAGCTTCTAGCAGTTGAGAGGCTTCTTCTGCATGTTTGATTGGCTTCCCTGTTGATGTCACAAATCCCACTTTGGCCCACCCTTGCAGCTCAACTGTAGCTGCCCCTACTGAATAGGCAGAATCTGAATATATGTTCACCCTTTTACCACTTCCCTTTTGCAATGCTGATGTTAAAGCTAATAATTCAGCTCTTTGAGCTGATGGTTTAGTTGACAACTTCTGTTAGACTGTTACTGTCAGGTCATCTCCCTCCCCTACACTGGACACCACTGCATACCCAGCAGAAAGAGTACCCTGATCATTTCTGAAACAACATCCATCACAAAACAAGGTCACGTCTGGTGATGACAGTGGCCTGCTACTCATACCCTCCCTGATCTTGCTGTCTTTTTCTACCCTTTCCTCACACATGTGGGGCTCTCCATCCACCACTAATTCTGCCATATTTATGCCCTTGTGTTCATGTACAATGTTTGGTGCAGTCAATATTTTGATCAATTTGTTTTGCCTTTGTGCAGAGAATGTGAACGAGGAGGAGGTAATGAATGCTACCAGTGAGTGGTTTGATAGAATTATCAATTGGTGTCCCATTACCACATGATTGTTTTTTTTCGATCATTTTAGCTACGCCAGCAGCGAATTGAGCACAAGGGGCTTGTTTCTGTTCCACCACGTCCAATGGAGCACTCACATAACTCAACACTTTCTGGTATAGCACACCACTCACAGTTTTGCCCGTGGTTGTCACATCTAAATGGAAAGGTTGGCCATAGTCTGGGGTTTGTAGAGCAGCAGCCTTTGCCATGTCCCCTTTTAGGGTAATGAAGGCCTGTTCAGCCTCTGTTGTCCAATTCAATTCACCCTTACTGTTTTTCATTCCAATTTCCTTCACTAAAGCTCTCAGAAAAGCTGTTATTTCAGTGTAATTCACAATATACTGTCTGCTGTAACCTATTAGGCCCAGAAAAGACAAATATATCTTTCACATGTTTGGGTTTTGGGTGGTTTAGTATGGCTTGTTTGGTGTCATTTGTCATAGAGGTTCCTGCCGACCCACTAATCGTCCTAGAAAAGTGACCTCTGGCCTGCAGACTTGCAACTTTTGTTTGCTTGCCTTCAACCCTACCTCAGCCAGAAGTGACAGCACCCTCTCTGTGTCTATCAGACAGGTGGCAGCAGATGTAGATGCAATGAGCAAATCATCCACATATTGAACCACAATTGTGTTGGTATCGACTGTCAGATTGTCCAGCAGCTTTCTTAGCTCTTGGTTGAAAATGCCAGGGCTCAAAATGAAGCCTTGTGGTAATCTGGTGTAAGTGTACTTCCGGCCGTTGTATGTGAAGGCAAACACGTCCCTACTCTGCTCTGCTAAAGGTATACAGAAAAATGCATTTGCCAGATCTATACAGGAGAAGTGGGTGTGTTCTGGGGTCAATCTGGTTAAAATGGTGTAAGGATTTGGAGTGGGCAGTGGTGTAGTCAGAACCCTCTCATTTATTTTTCTCAGGTCATGGACCGTTCTATATTTCCTGTGGAGTGTTTAATGACAGGCAGTATTGGGGTGTTCCACTCAGAGGTGGTCTCACACAGCACTCCCTTGTTCAATAGACTCTGAATGGTGGGGGCAATACCAGTCATGGCCTCACAAGTATTTCTATACTGTTTCTCCTTTACCACTGTTGTTTTGTCTATTTCAAAAGACACTGGCTGAATATCACAATAACCCACATCCTCACTTCCTGTTGACCATAACTTTTCTGGCAGGTTGGCTAGCATCTTTTAGTCTTTTTTTACCATGGGGCCTAAGGCCTTGGCTCCATGGTGTTTACTGATCATTAAGGAGATGTGTGGTATAGAGACAGTTTTCATTTCAAACCATTGTTCCTCACTTAACCTTACTTCCACAGCTACCCCTTCCTTTCCAATGTCGATGACTGAGCCTTTCAGGTTGGTATATTTTTTGATCTACATATTGGCTAAACTCTGTTGCATAAACCTCATCATTGCTTTTGATAGAATTATCAATTGGTGTCCCATTACCACATGATTGTTTTTTTTCGATCATTTTAGCTACGCCAGCAGCGAATTGAGCACAAGGGGCTTGTTTCTGTTCCACCACGTCCAATGGAGCACTCACATAACTCAACACTTTCTGGTATAGCACACCATTCACAGTTTTGCCCGTGGTTGTCACATCTAAATGGAAAGGTTGGCCATAGTCTGGGGTTTGTAGAGCAGCAGCCTTTGCCATGTCCCCATAAACCTCATCATTGCTTTTGTCATAGTATAGAGTACAGTGTAATGGGTCAGAAACTGGCAGGAAGTGTCTCAACAGGTCTGGTCTCTGGTTTATCAGCTGCCTAAAGTTGGTTTGTTCTGGATGCAGCACTCTGACCCAATAAATGTCCACCCCCACTGCTGTAGTTAATACCCATTGACCAGCTGCAGGTACTAGACCACCCTTAATGGAGCAGTTTTGTGTTTTTCCATTTGGAAAAGTTAAAATGATGCCCTCTGGGCTACACAGAATTTTCACCCCCAATTTTACTAACAGGTCTCGTCCGAGGAGAGCAGAGGGCACACTGGCAGAGCATAGGAAAGGGTGCATGACCTTTTGACCTGCTACTTCTACAGACAGAGGTTTGTATTTTGGCCAGGCTACAATTTCCCCAGAGAACCCTTTGACTTCCTGTACTTCACAAGAGAGTGCGTCCTTTCTCAACCATTCCAGCCTGATGGTAGAGAAGGAGGCCCCAGTGTCCACTAAGGCCTGTACTTGGCTGTCTGTTGACCAGTACAGTTAGGTAGGGCTCAGCCTCAGCCCCCTTATTGGTTCTCTGTGGGTCTTGTCAATAATCCGCCTGGTCTGCCTGGCCCCAGACTGGGCTTTGTCTGGGCACCTGTTGGTAGGTAGACCACGGGACATTTCTGGGGACACCTCTTCCTCTTCCCAGAGGCCCTCCTCTAACAGGAGCCCGTCCCCGTGCAGGAGGTTGTCCCCCTCTATTCAGTGGGCAGTCTCTTTTCCAGTGATCACCTGCTCCGCACAGATAACACCCCTGCTCTCTCCCTGGTCTCCCGTAATTCCCCCTATAATTTTGGTTTTGCCACCCATGTCCAGAAGGTGGCCAGTCTGGCAGCGGGTCATATGGATAATCACGTGGGCCCTGAGGCTGATAGTTTGCTGCCCCTTGTGACACTTCCTGTCCCTTCATCCCCTGATTCATTACAGGCATTTGTAGAGCTCCCTCTCTAGGCTTCTTTGTATTCTTTTCTTTTTCTTTTTATCCCTTTCTTGTTTTTCCATGGCGCTGTCTACATAGTAAATGAAATACCTGGCCCATGTCTCTCCACTACCCCCACACATTTCTGGACTGTTTTCTACTTGTTGTTTTGCTTTTTCGGGAACTCCCTTCATTACTGCCTGCTGGGTGCTGCCCTGTCCTTTCTTCCCATTCAGCTTCTGTCCTATGCAGATGTGCTGATGCAGATTCTTCTGCTCCTATCTTAAATTTGATAGATTGATAAGTCATTTTTGGTGTTGGATAGAGGTTTGTAAGAGCCCTGCTTATTTGGGTAATTACTTTGGACAGTGGTTTCTCTTTGGCCATGTCTTCTACTCTAGCTTCATCCTCTAGAGTAGTCATCTGGGTTCTGGTAAGCAGATGTCCCATTAGGGCCCTAAAGTCCCCAACTGCTAGTTCATTACCATGGGTTAATGTGGTGAGTTTATTTAACCATCTCATTCCTCCCTTAGTTAGATCTGGCAATTTCTGCAGTACTGCATTCATGTCTGCATTTCCCCATGGTCTATACTCTGGATTCTGGTGTCCTCCTATCCTGTACAGTGGATACTGGGTTGGGTATGTTGTTCTAACCCCATGTCTTTCTTTAAAATTTAAGGCTTGTAATAAGGTGGTTCCTGAGGCACCTCCTTCTCCTTTGTGGGGCTGGTAGCTGTACCAGCCCTGGGTGGGGCCTGTGCCGCCTGTTTAGAACCCCAGTCTATGTCCAGCTCATATCCAGTGATTTTTACACTATCCTTTTCTTCACCCTGACCTTTAGCTAGGCTTAGCCCTTTCACTGAATCTTCCCTACATTCTCCTCTGATTTCCCTTTCCCTTCTTTCGAGTTCTGTCCTCAGCATTCTGACATTTTCCTCCTCATGTATACTTTCTCCATACAGACTACCTACTCTGCTTCCACATGCTGCCTCCTCCTTATGCACACCCGTCAGTCTCTTCCTTTCTCCAGTCAGCTGCCCTACGCGCGTCGCTCTAATTCCTCTACTTCCTGAGTTCTCTGAAGTATTTCTCTGTCTAACTACTGTTAATGATTGAACTCATGGGTTGTTTTGTCAGTTCTTCATTTATTAGCTCTCTTACTCTTTTTCTTCTTCTTCTAACCTAGCCTCCTCACTTGGTTCTACCTCAACTGTTCCTCCTGTCAGGACAAACCTTCCATTTATTCTGCTCCATATTCTAGTCTGATAGGCCTTTTCTTTCACCTCTTTTTCTAATTTCCCTTTAGTAAAAAATGTTGCAGCTTGCCTGTTCTGTACCGCCATTTTATGCTCTTTGTCTGCTCTTTCTTTTTCTCTCATTATGGCCCTTAATAGTTCCCCTTTGATCTCAGTGGAATTGTTCCACCCATTAATACACTCTAATTGCTTCCATGCCTTTTCTAATTCTCTTGTCACCCTTGGTTTTTCTTTAATTTCAGCCTGTGCCAACATTTGTCTACACAATTTATCCCATACTTCCTTATAGGTAGTCATCAGTTTATATTTTACCCTAGTCCAATTACACTTCTCATAATTTGGATTATGACCAAACAGTCTGCACCATCAGGTTATTGGGGTGTTTGTATGTCTAACTTTTCTATGCTTCCCTATGGGTAATAATTGGCTTTTTTTTATTATATAATCTAACACCACCTACTTTCCCAGGATCAGTGTCCTTAATACAGAAACCACTGTGTGTGTACTGCTTCTTTCACTCTTGTTTTATTTCTGTCATTCACTGTCCCAATCTCTTGGGCTCATGCAGGGGCTCATATAAACATTTTGCACAGCACATACACATAATATCAAGTAGAAAACTCAGAGCCTTTATGAGGCCTGGGCACAGTGCTTCTATTGAGTAAAACCTGTAAAACATAAATCCTTTAAAACATAAATCCCACAATCCGCACGCCTCAGACCCCTCATTCGTGACAGAATGCAACCTCACACCAGGATCCAGCAGCTTTTCACCTTTTCACTTTTTCAGTTTCTAGAGTTCGGTTTAGGGACTGTGGGGTCAGCTTTCACGTTGGGTGTTGAGGAGGAAAAGGACACCGCATCAACTCCTGTAATGGCTGCCTTCCCCGAGCCGCTCCCCAAGATGGTCGCCTTCCCAGAGCCGCTCCCCAAGATGGCCGCCTTCCATGAGCCACTGCCGAAGATGGCCACCTTCCCCGAGCCACTGCCCAAGATGGCCGCCTTCCCCAGAGCCGCTTCCCAAGATGGCCGCCGCCTTCCCCGAGCCGCTCCCCAAGATGGCCGCATTCCACGAGCCATTGCCGAAGATGGCCACCTTCCCCGAGCCACTGCCCAAGATGGCCGCCTTCCCCAGAGCCACTTCCCAAGATGGCCGCCACCTTCCCAGAGCCGCTTCCCAAGATGGCCGCCTGCCGGGCGCCGCCCCCAGTGCCCGCGCCTTGGGCGCCGCCTCAAGTTATCCCACCCTCCGACCCTTGCCACACGTCGTCGATGGATCCCAGCAGCCCCTGCACTCATCCTCTGCCCACCATCTGGAGCGCCAGTCTCTATCGCCGCCGCGGATGAAGGATCCCTCGCTTCATCGTCCCGCCTCCGAGTCCTGGACTCCACCTCGGCTTGTAGACCCGTCGGCTTCCTTTAGGCTCCTAGCTCCCTCCTCTCCACCGTGCTGCGTCAGTCCACCAGCTCCACCAGGCTCCATCGTCTCTCCGGCTCCGCATTGGTCGGTCGTCAAGGATTTTTACCGCAAAGTGACCTGGTAATTTTCTGCCAGCAAATTCTCTGTTTTTTTACGGATTTTTTTTTTACAGTGTAGTATTGCACTGGTGTTTTATCATAGTTTTTATTTTTTATTTGTAATGTTCATTCATGTAATTTTTTTTCATGCTGTGGTGTAGGATTCCATCAGCCTTTATCCGTGTAAGATATGTTCCTGGAATCCGTAAAAAAAAAAATCTGTAAAAAAACTGAGAAATTTAGCATCATCTAGATTTTTGGTGGTGTAAATTTATTCTGAAGCAATATATTCAGTGCTCAATCAGCTTTTACATACTTAAATCTGCATATTTATAAAGGCCTAATTTTATGCATACATGTTTTGATATAAAATAAAAAATTAATCTATCTGTAGGTGGCAGTAAGTCACCGTTAATAAGCGAGTCATAATGACTGAACAGATTCATTTAAAATGTGGATTCATTCAGGAAGGAAAACAGTGCTGTGGCTGGGTTTGTAATGTTTTTTGTTGGCGAAATAGAGCAAAAACAGGCAATATGTTGTTGAAAAAGCAAGTCTTCTTAATATTTTACTTCAGGGTCGTTAATCCTTCTCCGGATGAAGTAATCCGTGTGTTGATGATGTTTGCTTCTCCCGCACGCTGATTCGTGGGCAGAAATTTCTTGCACCCACAATAAATTAGTCTGAATAAAACACTGAAATATAAGGGCACAGTCACATATATTCACAAATACCAATCAAATCGAAACTGAATCAAATAATTGTGTCGTTGTGTGAGAACATGCAAAACAGTAAAGTTAAATTACACTCAACGGGTCTCAACAAACTAATAAGAGATAGCATCTAAATACAACATTGGCATTACTAAAGATTGTAAAGAACAAAAACTAAATCCTAAACTTACATTTTACCTCAGAAACTAATCCTTCTCCGGAAACTGCATAAAGTAATTTTGTGTATTAATGGAGTTTGTTTCTCACTCACACCGTTCCGCAAGTAAGGATCTTGCACCCACAATGCAATGCGTCATTAAAATTACGGAAAAACACCTGTAAACTAAACATACGGAAAATTCCTTCAGTTAAAAACGTTTTTACTGTATTTTTACGGGGTTTTTACAGTGTTGGTAGCTGTGAGTATTATAAAATAAGTATATGTATGTTTTATTGTTTGGGTAGTGGGTCATCAACAGAATGAACGAGTCTGATTATGGTAAGTATAAATGTCTGTTTTTTATTTGTTTATTATGTTTAAGGTTTAACTGTATACTGTATTCTACTAGGATGGGATTTGTGAAGTGGCAGCTATTTTCTTGCTTCCATCTGTAAAAGGAAGGAAGACTGGGAAAATCAGTGCACCTGAAACAGCAATCATTTACTATTGTTTAAATTGTATGAATTATGAATTATTAGAAACTGATGGAAATAAGAATCCTTCTTAGAATGCTATAGTGATAAAAACACACACACACATGTAGAGATATTCATTTATTACTAAATTATATTTAAAAAAAACCCAGAACATCTTAAGTGTACAGAGCCAAAACACTTCAAAATACATACATTCTCCTTTAAACAATAAGATCTGCACTGAAAGCTTACAGAGTGCCCTGGTAGAATAATATATTTTCTCATCCTATGATAAATTGGATAGATTCTAGAATGGCTTCTAGAGGTACTGTGACTATAATATATTAATCACCTGTGGTACGACAGTATTCAAACATTCCAGTTGAGAATTTCTGGGAGAGAGAACTTGATGCCATAATTGATTGGGACAATGTCTGGGGAAACTGTTTCAGCACTAAAAACCAGCTCGCCAATGGTTCATTTATAAGGCGTATGTTGATTATACGAAATGAAAAGAAAGTCTGAGCCCTTCTGTAATATCTATGTAATAATTCACGCAAGGTACTGTATACGCAAGCATATGTTCTGGGACTGTTCACAAATTTCTTTTGCTCTGGTCCTGGGTACAGGACTTTTTGTCAGATCTTTTGCAGACTCTGATCCAAAAGGACCCACTGCTTTTTCTCTTGCTGAGTGATTCGTCACTGACATCAAATCAAAAAAGGATTCTATCTGCCACTCTGTCCATGTCAGGCATTCACCACAGCCACCTCCCTCTGAAGCACCACCCACCAGATCATCATCTCCAGAGTACTAACTAATACTACTGTTGTGTAGTATCACATTGTAGCCTCCTGCTCTTTCAATCAGACGCACGATAAAACTGAATTCGTTACTATAGCAACAGCAGTGCGGCGACGCTGACGTGATTTTGTTGATTGACAGAGAAAATGAAGTTAAGTCTTTGTTAAACTTTCTTCTTATAGTTAGCGTTAACAACATTACAGAATTGTTATTTGATAGACAAAAATCCTAATGTTAAATACAAATTTGTATTCATGAACCGTTAGCTATTCGATTAAGACATGCAGAAAGCTTGTTTGAAAGCTACTATTTTCCTCTTTGGATGTCGAAATCAAACCTAAGCCATTGTGTTTGTCCGTCGTTTCAATTAATTGTTAAAACACACTCTCGGGATGAATGAAACCACGCGGGCTTTTTATTAACTCGTGTGAGCAGAGCTGTCTGTGTAAACAAGCGTTAGTTTTAAAGTGTCTTTAGAAAACGGGTGAAATTTATACATTCCGTCGAGTTACAGAGTTTAATTAAAGCTGCAGTCTGAGACGTTTTTATGTTCAGGATATACAAAATTACTAAGCGAGTACACCAATAGTGTTTTAATAAGTGTTTATATTCGGACTAGTTCGGTAAGTACCGCTGCGGAGTAGCCCCATACCTGCGTGATTCTCCGTAGACGTACCCATAAAAGTAGTTCCGGCTGCAGTGTTCTTCCGCAAGAAGCTCTGTTTATTAACCGCTAGAGCGCAAAAAGTCACGTACTGCAGCTTTAATTATTTCCGATTTCGGATTTTTGTGTTATTGAGTCTAGCATTAAATTGCGATTATATATTATGCTTCTGCTTTTTTATATGAACATTTGTTTTTAAAATAGCCTACTCTTTTCAAATAATGCGGTTTATGCGAGGCCCTTTGCGCTGCATCGCAGAGTACACGTGAGGTCACGTGAAATCCGTGACGTCACAGTGAAGCATTCCACAGTATAAATTCATCGCTGCCTCACATTTAATCTAATCTAGTGTGATCAATTGAGTGAGAATCAGAGCAGAAAGATTATCACGTGAACAAACACTCAAAATAACTGTTTTCCAGCACTTCATTACAGCACTAGTGTTTCTGTCTGTAATCAATGGAGCTCAAGTCTAAAAAGAGTTCAATATTAGTAGATAATACAATAAGAGCTGGAGAAAAAAACATCACTGACCCTTCAGGAGCAAATCCAGAGGCTTCTCCTGCAGCAGCAGCTATGGAGAACAGCCCAGCAGGTGAACAACAAGCTTGTGAAAAATTCCTTTCTCTGAAATAGTTTTGTTGCAACAATTCCTTTTTTAATATATTAAATGTGTGTATGACTTTTTTCTTCTTTTTTTTTAAGAAAAACCAGCTAAACACAAGAAGAAAAGCCTTTGTGCATTCTTCAAGAAGACATGGCTTGCTGTGAAAAGCACTCGTCGAGGCAACAAAACAGCCCTCCTCAGCTTGTGACGGACACAGATTCAGCTGATCTTCAGTGTGGTCCTTCTGATCTCGAACCAGCAGCACACTGTCATCCAGCTGATCCACAGCCAGGCCCGTCCGGCCTAGAGCCAATAACTCTACAGGATCAACCTGATCCTCTGCCATGTCTGTCCAGCATCACACCGATAGACTGTGTTGAAAATCCAGCTGATCCTGAGCCAGCTGACGGTATGTCTACTGTAATTCAATTCTGTCCTGTTTTCCTACTTTTGAGTGTTTATTTATCTAATACTACCAGTATATCATTGGAATGTGCGTATAATATGTTGATAATTCTTAACTCTTGCATTTCTGTTTTTAGAAAATCAAGCAAACACAAAAAGAAGAAGAAAGCATGTTCTCCACACTCTTCAAAAGATTGTGAGCGGGCTGTAAAATGTGCATCGCGCTTTGGCGCTTGGTAGCTCTCTGTTTACAATGACTCCGATTCAGCTGAGATCCTCAGATTTGGATCCGACATTTATGAACGATGGCTCTGCGCATTCGGCGATCATCAGATCGATCCCTCTGTCGCGAAACCGCGTCTAAGATCTGGCGATCCACCCAAAATGCAATCTTGTCGTTCGTCTGAGTCTGGTCTCAAGGGCGCCATACCTGGTTTTGTACTAACATATCTCGAGGTTCAAGCTGATCAGCAATTATCCATCTGACTTCGACGCGTCTAAGTCACTTCGATCTCCAGAGAAAATCGTTTATGTCTGGATTCGTCTGATCCTGGTCAAAACGCCTGATTTCTTACCAGCATAATCTGCAGAATTCAGCTGATCCACAGCCAGGCCGTCGGTCTGAAGCCAATAACTCGGATCCGAAAGCTGATATCTGCCGCTCTGTCCGGCATCACACGACTGTGATGAAAATCCAGCTGATCGAGCCAGCTGAAGTGGTTACTGTCATTTCAATTCTGTCTGTTTTGCACTTGCGATGTTCATTTATCTAACATCTAAAAATTGATGAATCACTATTCTTTGTGTCTAGCTTTCAAATGTGACTTGTCATATCTGGTGATAATTCCTAACTCTTCCATTTCTGTTTTTGAAAATCAAACAAACACAAAGAAGAAAGCGTGCACACCTCTTCAAAAATTCTGGCGGGCTGTAAATGTACAGCAAAAAGAAAAGCGCAATAAGCAAATCTCACCTTTTCAGCCGACTCGATTCAACCTGATCTCCAGTCGGGTCCATCTGTCCATGTCACGATCTCTGACTCTTTTAGTTATTGTTGTCATCATGTCATGTATACTATTCACTGCCTGCCTTTAGTTTATATTCATTGTATTATTGTCTGCAGCCGTGTCTGTTGGTGTAGTTAATTTCCTTTGTGTATTTGTCCTGTTTACGAGGTTCACGTTGTCCGATCTGCGATGTCCCTACCTTGTTTTGCCTGCCTGTCTGTTCGCCTGCCGCGTATCTTTCTGTTTTGCCGTTTTGGATTCGTCGTTTAAGCTTATTTGATCGCTTGTGCGACGCAAACGTGACACCATGGAAACCATGGCTCTGCGAGATCTGACTGATCCTCAGAAGATCGTCTGTCTGGTTCTGATCATGGTCGGAACGCCTGGTTTCGTGCCAGCGTGTCTGCAGGATTCGGCTCGTCTTCTTCCAGGCCCGTCAGCTCTTGAGCAGTACCCCAGAATTTCCAGCTGCTTGCAAACGCCACAGAATCAAGGATCAAACCGAGCAACCTGTTTCAGCCGTCCAACTCTGGTGAGTTTATTTCCACTTGACTGTCATGCGTATACATGTATGCTATAATTCTCATACAGTATTCCAAACGTAAATGATAACTGTTGACAAATAGTATTGCCTAAAGCAATTGAATAAATCCTTCTGTTACATGTTGTATGGTGAACTCAAAATCTCTCATACTGAGTGGAGTACTACGTTTGAATTTGAACTTGCTTGTATTCTAGTTATGGGAAAAAATAGCATTAGTTTCCAAACAGTGAGCATATTTAGTTTCCACTGCTGTCACGATGTGAATTGCATGTGTGTATTTATTCAAGCACTGCCACAGGATTTCATGTCTGACTGACCTATTCTCATATATTAACATGCTCTTTTGTATGTTTTTGCAGTACCATTGATGAGATTGTGATGGGAATGAGAAAAACTGGACAAGGAGGCTTTGTACGATTGTCACCCAGAGGACATTGAGCATGGGTCAAGGGCAAATTTATACTGTAAAAAGTGTCACCCCAAAACAGAGAAATCGAAAGTGGAAAATATTATAAATTTAGTAGCACAAAACAGAATACTAATGTGAACTTCACAAAGACCGTTCCGCAATAGCTCCCTCAAACTACAGTCTTAAGCGTCTATATTCAAGTTATTAAATAGGTAATTTGCATTTATTCAAATAAAACTCTAAAAAAAAATAACGTGTCAAGGTACTATGGACCTACTGAAAAACGACCCTATGTATGAGTTCAGGAAATGAACAGTGTTGTTATATGGTTCGCTTTTCCATGGTGATCAAAATTACCATAACATTATTTTAAGACGGTGTCAGTAATGAAATTTAATCGAAAAGGTGTAAAACAAAAAAGCCACACCTCCACTTACTATCCATCGCCACATTTCACTTGAGAAGGCAAAAGCAGATAAAACAGTTTCACATGGTATGGCTAAATAAGTAACTTCTTATACATGAGAGTACTCATAATAGCGATGTAAAATCACATTTCGATCAGAATTTGTGTTTAAAGTCATCGGGACCACGTTGTACTAACTTAGCGTTACCTCAGTAAGGTTCATTCAATTGTCAGATCTGTCTAAACTGAGTCTCATAATTCGTGTCGTTAGTTTCCTAAATGAAGGGCATATTAATAAACCAGTGGAGTTCATACAGAAAGCTGAATAATGAAGCGGCGGGCGCATCTTACACATTGATGACCGCTTTATAAAAACATTTATTAGTCACCGCTAAATGCTTGGCGTTTTGTTAAATATAGTCTGTGGAGCAACATACTCATCGCTGCATAGTGCTGACGTTAGATTAACAAAGTGAGTTTATTTCGAGGAGTGCTGCAGACCTGGCTTTTTAGTGTTTATTTTATGAGTTATGTTGGCACAGTAGTGGTGTGTGTTGCAGTACGATTCCTGTCTAGATCTTTATATGCGACATTTTATTGGCGTATTGTTAAAACACGACCCCGACTGAAGTTCTCCACCTGTGAAGTGTTTCATTCTGAAGAAAATGCTGGTTTCCAGAGTGGAGTCTAAAGGAACTAAACTGGATCCGAATACCAGTGAAAAATAGCGTTTGACTTCAGAATTTATTAAAGGAAATTTGCATTTTCGCACCAGTCTTTTTTATTCTTAGTGTTGTTACGCGTTGAGATTAACTATTATTACTCTCTATTATAAAAAAGCCATAATAATCATAATATCCATAACTTTCTTTTTAAATCAGGTATTCAGTATATTATAAATGGATAACTCTGTTGCTCAGGATGCTTGCAGATATGTTTTACTAAGTGTTTAATTTTTGTACCTTATAGTAATATTTAAATCTAAATCTGTTGCGTTGGAAAATTTAAGTTTAGTTTTGTAAGTCAGATAGCACTTTCTACCCCTCTAAGCTTCAACTCAGCTCAACTTGCATGGAGCCAATGTGATCCTAAAGACTTTGCAGAGTTGAGTGTTGATCGATATTTTAGGCTTGTGTGGCGCTTTAGTGGTTGCCTTTGTAAAACATCAGAGTAATCATGAACTTTTAGACAGTAAATATTAATTAAAGCTGGTAAACATCTACTTTGTAACTACGATATGAGTGAGAAAATGCTGGTAAGTTAACAATAAATCAAACACTATTGTATTACTAATTGTTTTATCATAGTTTTTATTTTTATTTGTAATGTTCATTTATGTAATTTTTTTCATGTGGTGCCGGGTTTCCACCAGCCTTTATATCTTAGATATATGTTTCTGGAATCATTACTTTATTCCTCAATTTGTGCTCGCTGACAGGCTATGCTTGATATACAGTACATGGGCTGTACTTTCTTATTTCGCATATCAAGTACGTGAGTCAATGATTATTTAGTCTGATTCTTATCTCTGTTGATCCACATGAGCTTTTTTTAGCTTCGTCAGCATGTTTTCTTTTAGAAAAATCAGAACTCTATTGGGAAGAATATAAAGCCTTGTCAAATGTGTCTGTTATTAGTAGCTGATATTATAAAATAAGTATATGTATGTTTTATTGTTTGAGTAAGTGGTCATCAACAGAATGAACGATCTGATTGTTAGTAAATATAAATGTCTGTTTTTTTATTTATTACAATGCATGTTTAAAGTTTAACTTTGTACTGTGTTCTACGATCAGCTGTGGCGAGGAATAGACAGGGAACCACTAGCAACTATGAAATGTAGAGCAAAGCAACAGGAATAAAACTTCACCTAATAATGTTATCTAACAGTGAGTTACATTCTCTCTATCCGGAGCACTGCTTTACCAGACTTCTTCTCGTATGTATCGGTACTTTGTCTCGAGTTTTCTTCAGAACACTCGCCTGAAAATTTTAGCATGTTAAAGGTTAAGGACATAATATCAATATATGTTGTTGGTATTGGAGGAAGTAGATCTGCTACAATAGTTATTACATTTATTGCATTGTTGTTTATTATTGCTCAGTGACATGTGGCACTGCCAGGATCAGTAGTAGAGATTCATAGTCCTCATGTCCATTATTATTGAAACCAGTGATTACTCAAAAACAAACTCCGATCACAGGCGTCCTCTATTCTCCTGTTTCTTTGTTTCCCTTTGTTGAGCGATGTGCACAAATGGCCATTGCGCATCAGCTTAACACCTCACTTCTTGAGCGTGGCGCAAGAAGTAGCCTTTAAATGGTACTGGGAAATACTTAACTCGCTTGAGATCAAAGTGATCCTCCAAGACATAATAAAATATCTCATATCACCCACAAATATCGCGTCAGGTCTCATCTGTTAATTTCTAACCTTTCTCTATTTATTTTATGCATTTCTATTTTTAATGAATATAAAAAAAAAGACTTTCTTCAGAATATAACATGAAGCTATAAAACATACTACAACCTATGCTGAAATTTAACAAAGTTGCTCTGTTTCCTCAAAGATCCAGACTAACTGCAGGATCCTCAGTGGTTAACCTGGATTGCGACAGGTCAGAGTCTGTGTATTTGTGCACATGCTGCATATCTGATCATTATCCAGGAATCAAATCGGAGTGATAAATCTGGTACTCTATATATCAAAGATGAGGAAGCAGAGTAAAATCACTCTTGATACAATCTAGAAAAATCAAGAGCATGCTGCCGTCCATTCAACAGCTTTTGCTGAACTCCTCTCTAGAATGGATGTTACAGGCCAGTGTTTGCAAGTGGCTACTCGTCTGGTAATGACTTGTATCTTTCCCATTAAGCCCTTACAGTGTAGATTAATGTTTGAGGAGGAAAATGATTACATTCTGCATCTGGGTTTCTTCAGCCCTGAAAAGAGTACAAATCGATCAATGAAATGAATCCTGAACCACATTGCCTGATGTTGTGAACAGTGCTTCTCGAGATTGTCTTCTACCATTGCATTGCGCTGGTCAATACAAGATCCCAGAACTGTTTTACATAAACAAATTTTGCGGGAAAACTTCTGCACAAATAATTTACTTGCGCCAAATATGTCATTAGTGATTATATTTGTTTTCAGTCAATAAATCTGCTATAACTTATCATAAATGTCCTGCCTTGAGAAAGTATCTAATTCGGCATTTGGTGTGTTTTATATCCGAAGATACAAGCTCACGTTAGCGCGGTGTCTCTTAGCTGGTGTTCAAGAGGCAACGTCCAGCTGATCCCACAACTTTACAGCTTAGAGCCACTAGGTCTTTCAGCACCACCCCACCACAGCTCCTTCTCCCTAGGTACGGGATCACATTCTCCACAACCATCCTCTTATGCCTGCTCTCTCTATTCACTCCAGCCAGGAGAAATAAGACACAATATATCCTATAGGCATTCTGATATGGCTATGACATCTCCGTGTCCCTACGCCCACGACCATTCTAAACAGGAGCGACATGCCTGCGTCACTCCTCGGCTAGAGCCAGGCTGACTACTACAGTTCCAGGGCCATGCCTTTGATCTTCAGGCTGCAGCCGGAATCTTTGGAAGCCGGCGACTCCCAGATTTAACCACAGAAGCACCTCTGATCCTCAAACACCAGCCAGCATTGCCTCAATATAATGCTCAATGTGAGCCGAGCATTCCTCTACACCTCCCTGAATTTGCCTGCCACCAGACGGCCACTGCAAGGCCACCTTCACTAATGGCTATGTTCCCCTATCCCACTTCTGTCTTCTGCCTAGCTTTGCTATCAGACTAGCCAACGGCGAAGGGCGCCTCCACTGATGAACAACCCCCTTTGTTTTCCATGCACTCCTCCAATCTTGTCCCGTAGCCATTCAAAGTGCAAACCTGCCTTTTACCGTCAGTTCAAATGAGCCTTTTTCCTTCCCAGCACCACCACACTTTGATGCCTATGCCTTATCCACCCGGCCACGCCCCTACCTATGCCACTGAACACCTCGGCTCTGGATCCTCCCCCCATCTCAAACAGTATCAGGACACAGATCTTCTCAGAAATTCAACACTGGCCTAGATGCAGAACCCTGCTAACTAACTTTACATATATCACAGAACTAATATCTCACACTCCTGAATCATCTCCTAAGACCTCTCTTTGACTTCATGCAGTTGATTCTCAAGCCCATTTCACAGAACATGTGCTTAGTTTTGCTACTTTAAACATTCACTTTCCACCTATAACTTTACTTCTATACTATGTTTGTCTATCATAGACCTCATTTCTTACCTGTAATATCACAAAAAAACTCCAAGTCAGCTCCATCAGCCCAGATATCTGGCAGGTCCCAATTTTTCTGCTCATACTCTGGTTCAGCCTCGCTCAAATCCACTGTGCCCATACTTCTCTTTTTATCAAGGTCATTTAAGCAGCCCTTCCCACTCATACAGACACTAGGCAACTCATTGCTCTCTTGATTAATCTTATTCAATGAATTTAATCTCCATTCAGTCCTACACTTTGCCGCTGGTGCTGTTCATTTAGCATTTTTGTCTCTTAGATGTTCTGAACGCTTTATGACTTTAGCTTCAACGAAGTTCTATGAATCCATGCAATGGTCGATTATCGATCATATTTAATTACATTAAATATATAGCCATATATATCTTTATTAAATAATATATTTAATATTTGCTAGCTATTTACGTTGCATTTATATTTTTCTCTTTAATCAATTAAACTTTGTCTGTTTAATTTCTTTATTTTATATTTAATTTATAGATCCAAATTAAATCACGCCAGATGCTGTAAACTGCTGTTTCTGTCAATGTCAGAACATTAGTTGCATTGATGCCCATTCAGGAGTTAGAAAGCTCTCTGGTTTCATCAAACATATCTTAATTTGTGTGACTTGCCTCCATGCAAATCACTATAAGCAGGCCTAATGCATTATGCTAGTTTACTCTAGATTATTAGTATGAATCATACTTGGCGCCATAGAACTTGTCTACCATGTTGACACATTATTGACACAAAGTGTTACAATAATATAAAAGGTAAAGCCTTTTTGTCATGCCTGAACTATCATTACAAGTGTTTGAATGTTTCACCAAATTGATTCCAACTACCAGTGGTTTTCAAACTTATTCTGGGGATCAGAAAGATAGCTGTCAGAGAAGATAGACATGCCAAAATGAAGCAGAGCAAGTGGATCCCAAAGGCAAGTTAGAAAACCACTGGGATTCTCTAATGAATATTATATTTACATGCTATTATATTGCTCTATTGTATTCACTGCAACATCAGGGACAGTATGAATGTAGAAAATAAAGCACAAATATGTCTTCAATCCATTATTTCTGTGAACAAGTTGAGTGTGTTTATTATTTCCTTATGTCTATTGATTGACTAACGTAGCCCCAGTTTCTTACAAATCTTCGACTAAAAAGTGACTAAAAAATGTATAGCATTAGCATTACAGTTTACATTTCGACATTTGTGTTGTAAGAATGTAGAATCAATATTGAATTTAAATTGAATGTGTGGGTATAGCAGTGCAATCCAGTTTGGAGATCTATTACTGTCACGAATGAGGGGTCTGAGGCGTGCGGATCCATGTGCAGGCTTTTATTGAAGAAAGGCAAGGTCATCAAACAGGCAGGCGTCAAACAGGGCAAACAGATGTATAGGAGGCGAGGCAATAACAAAATCCAAAAACAGGCAGTGGTCAGGTCAGGCAGCAAACAATCACAGAATCAGAAGACAGGCAGGGTCAAAACCAGGGAAACAAGAACTCAGAAAACACAAGGAAACTCGGAAACAACAACAGTACAGGCGAACAATGCAACCTGCAGGTGAGTGACCTGCTTCTGAATTTATAGTCCTAAACAGGAAGTAGCAGCAGAGGAAGTGATCACCGATCACCCAGAGGTAAGAGCTCCCTATGCGGCCATCAACCCCATAGGGCCGACCGGCGGCAGCGGCGGAGCAGGTGGTCGAGAGGCGGAGCGGAGAGCCGAAGAGCCGAAGAGCCAGGGTGACACAGAGGCATTGGATGTCCTAGGCGATACTGCAGGCTTCTGCGACTGACGCGGAGACGGGGGACGAGAAGGACGCAGCGAAGCCAGAGCGACAAAGGACTGAGGTGGAGCCGGAGGGATGGAGGGACGAGGCGAAGCTGGAGGAGAGGAATCCTGAGGCGACGGATGGTCGACGACCGACCAAGGCGTAGCGGAGAGACAATGGAGCCTGGTGGAGCTGGTGGAATGGCGAACCACGGTGGAGAGGAGTTAGAAGCCCAGGGAGCCGACGGGTCTACGAGGATGAGTGCAGGGGCTGCTGGGATCCAACGATGACGTGTAGCGAGGGTGGGATAACTGGAGGCTTTGCACGAGGCGCAGGCACTGGAGGCTTTGCACAAGGCGTGGGCACTGGAGGCTTTGCACAAGGCGCAGGCACTGGAGGCTTTGCACAAGGCGCGGGCACTGGGGCGGCCATCTTGGGAAGCGGCTCTGGGAAGGCGGCGGCCATCTTGTGAAGCGGCTCTGGGAAGGCGGCGGCCATCTTGTGAAGCGGCTCTGGGAAGGCGGCGGCCATCTTGTGAAGCGGCTCTGGGAAGGCGGCGGCCATCTTGGGCAGCGGTTCGGGGAAGGCGGCGGCCATCTTGGGAAGCGGCTCGGGGAAGGCGGCGGCCATCTTGGGAAGCGGCTCGGGGAAGGCACATACACACATTCATTCAAGGGCTAGCACTAAATTGGACTACAACTAGTAAATATAGCAACAAAGCTCTTTCAATCAAACGCACGATAAAACTGAATTCGTTACTATAGCAACAGCAGTGTGGCGATGCTGACGTGATTTTGTTGATTGACAGAGAAAATGAAGTTAAGTCTTTGTTAAACTTTCTTCTTATCGTTAGCGTTAACAACATTACAGAATTGTTATTTGATAGACAAAAAATCCTAATGTAAAATACAAATTTGTATTCATGAACCGTTAGCTATTCGATTAAGCTGCTATTTTCCTCTTTGGATGTCGAAATCAAACCTAAGCCACTGTGTTTGTTCGTCGTTTCAATTAATTGTTAAAACACACTCTCGGGATGAATGAAACCACGCGGGCTTTTTATTAACTCGTGTGAGCAGAGCTGTCTGTGTAAACAAGTGTTGGTTTTAAAGTGTCTTTAGAAAACGGGTGAAATTTATACATTCCGTCAAGTTACAGAGTTTAATTAAAGCTGCAGTCTGAGACGTTTTTATGTTCAGAATATACAAAATTACTAAGCGAGTACACCAATAGTGTTTTAATAAGTGTTTATGTAACCCACTCAAATAATGGAGTTATGCAATTAGTAAAGGTGTCAGTAATATTTCTTTATATATATTATTGAATATGTATTTTTCTTTCTAATGTATAGTAATATTCAGGCATGCAAAGTAAATATATAAATATATTTTATTTGATTGTTGTCAAATTGAATTACTAATTAGAGAGGTGCGTGGATGGTTGCTGACGTCACTCATGCGCCAGCTCGTGGCGAGAGATACGAGCTGTACTTCTGCTCTCGCTTATTCATGGCCATCCTTGCATATTCATCTTTAATTGTATGCCTGAACTTTTTATTGCATTAGGTAAATCTCAAGTACTCTTATTTTCTGTACATTTGATTTGTATGTTCTTTTGTTATTGTAAGATGTTGTGAATGAATCATTCGGTTCGTGAAACGGACAAAGTGCATAGAGTAATAAGAGCAAACTTTTTCTGTTATGTTAGAAGAATTGTTGAACATGGTTATGGACTCGTTTTGTGAAAAATAATGTTATACTTCAAGTTATCCAAGTTAATTGTTATTGAATCAATTGGCCGACGTCACTCATGCGCCAGCTCGTGGCGAGAGATACGAGCTGTACTTCTGCTCTCGCTTATTCATAGCCATCCTTGCATATTCTTCTTTAATTGTATGCCTGAACTCTTTTATTGCATTAGCGATTTGGAGTGTGCTTGGTGGGAGTGGATGATTTCATCACGTTGCGATCTTTTGGATTCGTGCCAGGAGATACGAATTGGAGTTCACTCGAGTGAATCGCACGATTCAAGGACTCGTTCGTGAGAGTGAACGGTTCTTCATCGTTGGTTTGGCGAGGATTCTGTAGGCATTCGTTCATACACTTACACTGATTTGAACTGAAGCAAACACATTTCGACCTGATTCAGGAGTTACGCATTTCTTCTGATAGTTTGGACTGTCTATTTTATTTTATTCAATTGTGATATATTTGATATATTTTTGTCAACCAAGTGACAATTACACTGCATAGTGTTATAACAAAAAGAGGGCACACTGAATACAAATAACACCTGTTGAAACGTATTTCTGTGTATGTGTTTTTATTCAAGCAGTTGGTGACTGAATTGACATTTCAATCGCGAGTGCAGACACATTTCTTAAGCACAATTATTTTTTTTATACAATTCTGTGTTTAGTGTAAGACCCGAACCCGAGACTCCAAATACTAGTGGTTAATATAAATAACATATATTTGGTGAGCTCAGACCCTGTAGATATTTTTCCTCCTCTTATTTATATAATTCCGTAAACGGGTTACATTTATATTCGGACTAGTTCGGGTAAGTCCCGCTGCGGAGTAGCCCCATACCTGCGTGATTCTCCGTAGACGTACCCATAAAAGTAGTTCCGGCTGCAGTGTTCTTCCTCAAGAAGCTCTGTTTATTAACCGCTGGAGCGCAAAAAGTCACGAACTGCAGCTTTAATTATTTCCGATTTCGGGATTTTTGTGTTATTGAGTCTAGCATTAAATTGCGATTATATATTGCGTTCTGCTTTTTTATATGAACATTTGTTTTTTAAAATAGCCTACTCTTTTCAAATAATGCGGTTTATGCGAGGCCCCTTGCGCTGCACGTGCAGAGTACACGTGAGGTCACGTGAAATCCGTGACGTCACAGTGAAGCATTCCACAGTATAAATTCATCGTCGCCTCACATTTAATCTAATCTAGTGTGATCAATTGAGTGAGAATCAGAGCAGAAAGATTATCACGTGAACAAACATTCAAAATAACTGTTTTCCAGCCCTTCATTACAGCACCAGTGTTTCTGTCTGTAATCAATGGAGCTCAAGTCTAAAAAGAGTTCAATATTAGTAGATAATACAATAAGAGCTGGAGAAAAAAACATCACTGACCCTTCAGGAGCAAATCCAGAGGCTTCTCCTGCAGCAGCAGCAGCTATGGAGAACAGCCCAGCAGGTGAACAACAAGCTTGTGAAAAATTCCTTTCTCTGAAATAGTTTTGTTGCAACAATTCCTTTTTTAATATATTAAATGTGTGTATGACTTTTTCTTTTTTTTTTTTAAGAAAAACCAGCTAAACACAAGAAGAAAAGCCTTTGTGCATTCTTCAAGAAGACATGGCTTGCTGTGAAAAGCACTCGTCGAGGCAACAAAACAGCCCCTCCTCAGCTTGTGACGGACACAGATTCAGCTGATCTTCAGTGTGGTCCTTCTGATCTCGAACCAGCAGCACACTGTCATCCAGCTGATCCACAGCCAGGCCCGTCCGGCCTAGAGCCAATAACTCTACAGGATCAACCTGATCCTCTGCCATGTCTGTCCAGCATCACACCGATAGACTGTGATGAAAATCCAGCTGATCCCAAGCCAGCTGAAGGTAGGTCTACTGTCAATTCAATTCTGTCCTGTTTTTCCCACTTTTGAGTGTTTATCTAATACCTACAAGTATGTTCGAATGTGCCTTGTAATATCTGGTGATAATTCTTAACTCTTCTATTTCTGTTTTTTTAGAAAATCAAACAAACACAAAGAAGAAGAAACGCATTCTCACACTCTTCAAAAGATTGTGGCGGGCTGTAAAATGTGCATCAACACGGAAAAAGCACAACAAAGTGGCTCCTCTTTGTGCACAGCCCGACTCCGATTCAGCTGATCCTCAGTCGGATCCAAACATTCTTGAACCGATGGCTCTGCAGCATTCAGCTGATCATCGGTCAGATCCCTCTGTCCATGAAACCATGGCTCTACAAGATCTGACAGATCCTCCAGAAGATCATCTGTCTTGTTCGTCTGATCCTGGTCAAGAACCGCCTGGTTTTGTGCCCAGCGTGTTCTGATCTTCTTCCAGGCCCGTCAGCTCTTGAGCCAGTACCCCCAAAATTTCCAGCTGCTTGCAAGCATAGACGAATCAAGGATCAAACCCGAGCAGCCTGTTTCAGCCGTCCAACTCCAGGTGAGTCTATTTCCACTTGTCTGTGTGCGTATACATGTATGTATAATTCCTCATACGGTATTCCAAACGTAAATGATAACTGTTGACAAAGTAGTATTGCCTAAAAGCAATTGAAAGAATCCTTCTGTTACATGCTGACTTACGGTGAACTCAAAATCTCATACTGCTCATACTTCTGTAGTACTACATTTGAATTTGAACGTGCTTTGTGTTCAATTTTGGGCGTAGCATTAGTTTCAAACATTGAGCATATTTATTCTCCATGTATCTGATGTGAATTGCATGTATTTATTCAAGCACTGCCACAGGATTTCATGTCAGACTGAATCTCATATATTAACATGCTCTCTTTGTATGTTTTTGCAGTACCATTTGATGAGATTTATGAAGTGGGAGATGAGCTTGGACAAGGAGGCTTTGGCACTGTGTATGAGGGGACTTCAAAAATCAACGCAAGAAGGTAGGAATCACAGCTTTATTCACCAAATGTATATAGAAGATATCGATCAGTGCTTAGACCAAAACATTTTTAATATCAATTTAAATATATAATCACAATATCATGATCACAAATATTTCTATGTGTGTGTATATATGTGTATAAATTTGCAGATTCAATATAATCAGTTTGCCCATTTGTAACATACAGTGCGCTTATAAATAATTTCATTTATTTATTCATTGATTGCATTTATTTTTGCAGGTTGCCATCAAAATCATCCTCAAGTGTGAAAGAGACCGTTATATTGAACTAGTAAGTTGACATAATGTACATAATTAAATACCAACTACATACAAATTACATTGCAAACAGAAGTGAAATGTGATATTGAACTCTTAATTACTCTTTTCTCTAATGTTAGCCTGGCTGTTCAAAGCCACTGTTTGCAGAAGTGGCTGCAAACCTGCTGCTGACACAGGCACCATTAAGCCCCTACATTGTGTACATGCTGGAATGGTTTGAAGAGGAGGATCGGTTCATCCTCATCCTGGAACATCCGGAACCCTGCAAGGACTTGCTCAAATTTGTGGTTAACAACATGCATTGGGCGAACGAATTACAGACACGTAGCCTGATGTATCAAGCGGTGCTCGGGGCCAAGCACTGTCTTGACCGAGGTGTCTTTCACCGGGACATTAAGTTGAATAACTTTCTGATCAACACGACGACTAACCGAGTCCAACTAATAGACTTTGGCTGCAGTGACCTCGTCAAAAGTACAGGCTACTTGGGTGATTTTATAGGTAAGTTGGCGTTACTATGAGGCCTAATGAGAAGTCAAACTTCTGAGTAGTGATTTAATGAAAACAAATGGACATTTGGTCAAGTTTCTGGTGACATTTGTTTGCAAATAGATTTTGTAACCTGAATATGCCTTGCTTTCATGAACAGGAGGAGTCTGCCCGCCTGAATACTACAACGACTTAAGATACAAGGCAGAGCCAACAACCGTCTGGTCTCTGGGTGTAATGATGTACGCAAATGATGTGCAAATGTCGACCCTTTAGCAGTCCTGAAGACATGATGCATGGCAGTCTGAGTTTTAACGTTAGAGTATCCACAGGTGAGAGAATAATCAACTACCAATAACACAGTGACATTAAGATTGTTAAACACACAAAGTTTAATACATGCTACATATTTCCATACTTGACAACGTTAGCATGTCATGGACATGAAAGAACACACATGACTAACCAATGAAAAACTTGTACAGAATTGCAGAATTTGATAAGTCGCTGCCTGACTGTTGACCCAACTAAGAGAGCGACTATTGAGGAGATCCTACAGCATAAATGGTTTCAGCAAGGACAAATGTCAGGAGTAGCTCAGAGTCAGGCAGAGTGACTTAGGAGGGAAGGCAGATGATGACAGGAATCCCTCTTCTGAAAGTACAAGAAGCGGATGACCGAAACTGCACAAGCCATTCACCAGAGAGTCTCGGAGCAGCAAGCTTAGTAAAAAAAAAAAAGAGCAAACTTAATGGACGAAATGAAAAACAAATTTCTAAGAAATTAACACACGAAACCAAGGAGCAAATTTTATACTGTAAAAAAGTGTGCACAAAACAGAGGAAATGAAGATGGAGAATATTATAAATTTAGCGCACAAAACAGGAATACTAATGTAGACTTCACAAAGACCGTTCCTGTCAGCTCCTCAAACTGATCTTACTATATTCAAGTTATTAAATAGGTAGAGTTAAATTTTATTCAATAAAACCTCTACAAAAAAAAAATCACTTGTGTAAAATTTTCTGGACCTACTGAAAAAACAGCCTATGCCAGGCTGGGAGAAATGAACAGTGTTGACATAGTTTAAACACTACATGGTGATAAAATTACACTGCTGTTATTTTTAAGACGGTGTCAGTGTGAAATTTAATCCAAAGAGGTGTAAAAACAAAAAAGCCACACCTCCACTTACTATGTCCGCCATTTTATTTCACTTGAAGACGAAGAAAAAGCAGATAAATCAGTTTCTCACATGGTATAGCTAAAATAAGTGTTATTTTTATACACATGCACAGGAGTATATGTCGTGTAAGTCACATTTGATCAATTTGTGACTTTAAGATAAATCGGGACCACGTTGTACTAATAACGTTACCTCAGTAAGGTTCATTCAAATTGTGGATGCGGTCTAAACTAGGTCTCTAATTACGTGTCCGTGGATTTCCTAAATGAAGGAGCGTATTAATAAATAGTGAGTTCATACAAAACCCTAAATCATGAAGCGTGGGCGCCATCTTACACATTGACCAGCTTTATAAAACATTTTACCTAGTCGCTAGAAATGCTTGGCGTTTTGTTAAATATAGTCTGTGGAGCAACGTATAAATGCGCTGCATAGTGCTAACGTTAGATTAACAAAAGTACGTTTATTTCGAGGGGTGCTGCAGACCTGGCTTTTTAATGTTTAATGAGTTAACGTTAGCTGTAGTGGTGTGTGTTTTAGTTTTTAGTATTGGTCTCATCTAGATACTATAGGCATTTTTGTGTTAGCTTGTTAAAAAAGCACACCGACTGACTGGGATTATCCTGTGAGAGTGTTTCATTCTGAAGAAATGCTGGTTCAAGTGGAGTCTAAAGGGAACCCAAACTGGATCCGAATACCAGTGAAAAATGGCGGTTTTGACTTCTGTGAATTCATTAAGGAAGGTACATTTTTCACTTTTAGAGTAATTTTATTCTTAGTCTTATTTACGTTGAAGTTAACTATTATTACTCGTATAAAAAAAGCCATAATAATCATATAATCCGTAACTTTCTTTTTAAATCAGATATTCAGTATATTATAAATGGACTTAATCCCAAATAAAATTCTGATCGCACTAAAGTGGTGTTTTAATTTTGTACCAACAAAGCTCAACTTGCCGCATGGAGCCAATGTGATCCTAAAGATGAGCTTGTGAGAACATCTAAGGTGTCCTTCAGACTTTTAGACGGTGATAAAGCCGGTAAGATGCTGGTAAACATCCTTGTGGCTGATATGGTAGAGAAGTATGGGTAAGTTAGCAATAAAATCAAACGCTACACTGTAAAAAAAATCCGTAAAAATATAGTAAAAATGTCTGTTTTCATTTGAAGGAATTTTCCGTATTTTTAGTTTACAGGTGTTTTCCGTAATTTTTAATGACGCGTTGCATTGTGGGTGCAAGATCCTTGTGGCGCGAAACGCGTGCGTGAGAGGCAAGTGCCATTAACACATTTCATTCAAATTCTGGAGAAGGTTTAGATTAACGCCTCTGCGGTAAAATTTACATTAACGTCAATAATGTATTTAGGTGCTGTCTTATTAGTTTGTTTAGACCCGTTTAGTTAATTTAATGTTGTGCTTGTCCTCGTTCAGTGATTTGAATCCAGTTTTGATTTACTTGCTATTTGTGGATATAATGTAGATATACAGACGTGGACAAAATTGTTGGTACCCTTTGGTCAATGAAAGAAAAACTCACAATGGTCACAGAAATAACTTTAATCTGACAAAAGTAATAATAAATAAAATTCTATAAATGTTAACCAATGAAAGTCAGACATTGTTTTTCAACCATGCTTCAACAGAATTATTAAAAAAAAATAAACTCATGAAACAGACCTGGACAAAAATGATGGTACCCCTAACTTAATATTTTGTTGCGCAACCTTTTGAGGCAATCACTGCAATCAAACGCTTCCTGTAACTGTCAATGAGACTTCTGCACCTCTCAGCAGGTATTTTGGGCCCCTCCTCATGAGCAAACTGCTCCAGTTGTGTCGGTTTGAAGGGTGCCTTTTCCAGACTGCATGTTTCAGCTCCTTCCAAAGATGCTCAATAGGATTGAGGTCAGGGCTCATAGAAGGCCACTTTACAATAGTCCAATTTTTCCTCTTAGCCATTCTTGGGTGTTTTTAGCGGTGTGTTTTGGGTCATTGTCCTGTTGCAAGACCCATGACCTGCGACTGAGACCAAGCTTTCTGACACTGGCTAGTACATTTCTCTCTAGAATTCCTTGATAGTCTTGAGATTTCATTGTACCCTGCACAGATTCAAGACACCCTGTGCCAGACGCAGCAAAGCAGCCCCAGAACATAACAGAGCCTCCTCCATGTTTCACAGTAGGGACAGTGTTCTTTTCTTGATATGCTTCATTTTTTCGTCTGTGAACATACAGCTGATGTGCCTTGGCAAAAACTTCGATTTTGTCTCATCTGTCCATAGGACATTCTCCCAGAAGCTTTGTGGCTTGTCAACATGTAGTTTGGCATATTCCAGTCTTGCTTTTTTTATGATTCGTTTTCAACAATGGTGTCCTCCTTGGTCGAAGTCTCCCATGTAGTCCACTTTGGCTCAAACAACGACGGATGGTGCGATCTGACACTGATGTTCCTTGAGCATGAAGTTCACCTTGAATCTCTTCAGAAGTCTTTCTAGGCTCTTTTGTTACCATTCGGATTATCCGTCTCTTAGATTTGTCATCAATTTTCCTCCTGCGGCCACGTCCAGGAGGTTGGCTACAGTCCCATGGATCTTAAACTTCTGAATAATATGTGCAACTGTAGTCACAGGAACATCTAGTTGCTTGGAGATGGTCTTATAGCCTTTACCTTTAACATGCTTGTCTATAATTTTCTTTCTGATCTCTTGAGACAACTCTTTCCTTTGCTTCCTCTGGTCCATGTCGAGTGTGGTACACACCATATCACCAAACAACACAGTGATTACCTGGAGCCATATATATAGGCCCAATGGCTGATTACAAGGTTGTAGACACCTGTGATGCTAATTAGTGGACACACCTTGAATTAACATGTCCCTTTGGTCACATTATTTTCAGTGTTTTCTAGGGGTACCATCATTTTTGTCCATGCCTGTTTCGTGAGTTTATTTTTTTAAATAATTCTGTTGAAGCATGGTTGAAAAACAATGTCTGACTTTCATTGGTTAACATTTATAGAATTTTTATTTATTATTACTTTTGTCAGATAACAGTTATTTCTGTGACCATTGTGACTTTTTCTTTCATTGACCAGAGGGTACCAACAATTTTGTCCACGTCTGTATGTGACTGTGCCCTTATGTTTTAGTTTTATTCGACTAATTTATTGTGTGCCCAAGAAAACAAACCGTTTACTTAATCGGGATAAGGTTTAACGCCCCTGAGGTAAATATCTTTGCATTTAGTTTTGTTCTTTTCTTAATTTATACAACACAACTTGTTTTAGTAACGCTGCTATTGTATTTAAGGTGCTAGTTATATCTTATTCGTTTGTTGTAGTTTACGTAGTTTTGTATTATTACAAGCATGGCACGTTTTAATAACGTTGTGGCACATAGATAAAAATGTTGAGAAAATAAAAAAGGCTGTCACCTCACCACACTAGTAATGAAGTGTGTCAGGGATCAGGGTCAGGTACTTTTTTTTTTTCTTCTCTTGACCGGTCTTAATTTGGCCATTCAGTTAAAATCGTTTTGTTTTTTTAAATGAAGCGCTCGTCTTGGTGCGAGACTTAAAAAGTAACTTTGTATTAGTCATGTTGGCTTGCAGTGTTTGTGAATTTAAATGCGTTTCATTATCACAATATCTAAAGCACTGCAGAACCCACAGACATGTACACAATGTTTTTTTTTCGTGTGGCCATAAAGACTGTGGAAGAAAGTTTTCCTCATTCAGTTGCTTTGCCGTTCATATGTTCTGAACACATCCAGACAGACAAACATGGAACCGAACGTGTCTGTGCAATTAAAGTGTTCAATGAATTTTTGCAGCACAGAGTATGCAGATATTAAAGGGCTTGTGTCTCACTTAAGTGGCCACATACAAGAGGGGCTGACTATAACTTGTCCCTTTTATGGGTGTTCCAAGACTTTTAATGTAAAGACATCCTTTTCATCACATATTTCCAGATATCATCATAGAAGCTGGAATGTCACCCAGATTTCACCTGTTCATCTATGTGAGGTTGCAGACACAGTCATCTTCAGGTGAGGAAGCACATGAATTCCGATAGTGTACCTCATGAAGTTGATGTGACTGATGCAGACCCAAGGAAGGATGAAGTGCAAGATGCTTACACAGAGAATTTAGCTCTGTTTTACTTGGCTTTGGAGGCAAAGCATTTAGTCCCAGTCTCCACAATCACAGAGATGGCAAATGAAATGAAGACTCTTCAAGGTACTCGAAAGATCTTGAAAAATATGGTGTTTCTGCAGAGTTGTTAAGATGTCTTGGGGATCAGCAAAATTGCAGATGCTGATGATGCTGTCTGGCAGCTTGTCTTACTACTCAGGAGTTGGTAGAATTTGTTTGTGCACCTAGACTTTCAGAGTCTCAGATTGCTTACATGAAAGTGCTGATCGAAGAATATGTGGAAATGAGACAACGGTTATTTCCACATGTAAATCTCAGACCAAAACACCACTATCTACACCACTATGCTGACTTGACTTTACAGTTTGGTCCACTCATACATACTTGGACCATGCGCTATGAAAGTAAGCACAGCTATTTCAAAAGGTGCATCAGGTCAAGTAAAAACTTAAAAATGTGACAAAGTCCTTGGCTTATAGACACCAGTTGCTTCAGGCATATCAGGGTCATGGCAGTTTCTTTAGCCCACAAGTTGAACTTTCGTGCTCCACTACTTTTTATCCAGAGCTCTATGATAGAGGAATAAGAAAAGTAGTCACAGACTTTGGACTTACCTCGTTTAACTCCGTTATCACAGAAAAAGTCCAAGTTAAAGGCACTACATACGCAAACGTTATGCATGTCTTACTAAAGTACACCAAGGGACAGCTAGAGTTAGGGCAAATAGCTAGCATTTTTATCAAGAGTGAAGCTATTGTCCTACTTCTGCTGCGACTAAAAACTGTCAGTTGGGTGCCTGAGCTTGGAGTGTACGAAAAAAATCTTGACAAGCTCAGTGACTACAGTCCACTTGCTTTTTACCACAGAGGCGCAAAGTTACTTCTCCCGCTTAAACATATGCCACTATGGAGCTTGTGAAAGAAATGGTTCAGAAGGCTATTGGAGTAAATGGTGTAGATGACCTAAGCTTTGTAAAGATTGAGGACGTCGATGGAATTCTGCCACCCATACAGTGCAGAAGGCTGATTCAAGCTTTCTGTTCAGGTAAATTTAAAAATTCAAAAGCTAATCTAGATTTGTTAGCAAATGTTTGTGTTTTGTTTTTTTTAATGCGATATTCAGATTGATAGTTTGACTACAACAATACTAATCTTTTTGCACAGCTTCAATAAACTATGCTGTATGGGTTTTAAACATTTTTAAATGTCAAGGGACCCCCATTCTAAAATCTGAAAGGCATTTATACGTTTTTGTTTTGTTGTTGTTGTTTTAATTAGTATTATAAATGGCTCCTAAATCAATTTTGATTTATTTTTTTGGAATTTTGAGAGTAAGCAATCTTTTTAGTGTCAATATGCTTTGTCTTTTGATGTTATGCAAACACCTAAACTTTTTTTTTTTTTTTTTTTTAATGACAAAAATATCACAATTTAATTTTTACAATTTGATCAGAAAACCCTCCTAGCATTCCTTTGCCCCCAGTAGGTCTGAAATCCCAAGCTATAATCACTGTTTCCATCTTAAGCTTTCATCTGCCTTTAATTGTTGTTCATGTAAGTGACGAATCACACAACAGCAGCATTGACAGTATGCCATGTAATGTAAATGTTAGACCCGAGAGTATGATTACCCACATAGAAACTGTGTCTGTCCCGCGAAAAATCAGATATATCAGTAAATCCCGCACAGGCCTTAGAAATAACCTCGATCAAAACAAAAGTTAAAACCGGTCAACAGCAGCAATATTTAAAGTTTGGTCTCCTAAACATCCGATCACTGGCGCCGAAATCTGTCATTGTAAATGAATTAATTATAGACAAAAGTTTTGACGCGCTCTGCCTGACTGAAACATGGCTGAAACCTAACGATTACATCAGTTTAAATGAGTCGACTCCATCAGGGTACTTATATAAGCACGAGCCCCGCCGGTCAGGTCGAGGTGGAGGTGTTGGAACTATCTATCGTCAGGAGCTAAATGTTACTCAGGGAACTGGAATTAGCTATAACTCTTTTGAGCTGCTTGATCTTAATGTTACGCTTATGGATGCAACAAAGAAATCTCTCTTATCTCTTTCTCTTATCTCTGTGTATAGACCACCAGGACCTTATGTAGATTTTCTTAAGGAATTTGCCGATTTTATTTCAGACTTAATAACTAATGAAGACAGAGCACTTATTATCGGTGATTTCAACATTCATGTAGACGACCCAAATAATACAGTAGGAGCTACTTTCACAAATTTATTAACATCTTTTGGGCTAAAGCAAAATGTAATCGGCCCAACTCACTGCTGTAAGCATACATTAGATTTCATTATTTCGCATGGCATCGATGTTTTAGACCTAGATATCTTACCTCTAAGTGACGATATCACTGATCATTTCTTATATCTTATAAACTCTCTGTAAGTGAGATTAACCGAGCCGCACCTTGTTACCAACTGGGTAGAACCATTATCCCAACCACTGTAGATAAATTCACAAACAACCTACCAGATCTATCTGACCTGCTCCATAAACCTGAGAAAGCAGATGATCTTGAGCAAATGACCAGCAGTATGTGCAGAATCTTCACTCGCACATTAGATACTGTCGCTCCCATCAAGTTAAAAAAGATTAGAGAGAATAAAAGTGTACCATGGTACAATAGTCATACACACGCTCTAAAAACAGCTACTCGTTCAGTAGAACGTAAGTGGAGAAAGACTAAACTAGAGGTTTTTAGAATTGCCTACAAGGACATTATGTGCACTTATAGACAGTCACTAAAAGCAGCCAGAGCCGAGCACCTCCGTAAACTCATTGAAAGCAACCAAAACAATCCTAGATTTTTATTTAGCACAGTGGCTAGATTAACAAATGATCGGTCAGCAATAGAACGCTGCACACCCTCTCAGTTAAGTAGCAATGACTTCATACAATTCTTCACTAATAAAATGGATAATATCAGACTTAAAATAACAGAAAATCAACCCTTAACTTTGTCCTTTAGTCCAGCCTTACTCAGTACCCAGCAAATTCAGTTACAGTGTTTTGCAACCATAGGACAGGAAGAGTTAAATAAACTAATCGCTAAGTCTAAATCTGCCACATGTGTATTAGATCCTATTCCAACTAAATTTCTGAAAGATATATTACCAGCCGCTGGTGAACCTCTTCTAAATATTATTAACTCCTCCCTATCATTAGGTCACGTACCCAACCCATTCAAATTAGCAATTATTAAGCCTATGATCAAAAAACCACAACTTGATCCTAATGAACTATCTAACTACAGACCGATATCAAATCTCCCATTTATATCAAAAATATTAGAAAAAGTTGTGTCAGCACAGTTATGCTCCTTCTTAAAGATGAATGACGTCTATGAGGAGTTTCAGTCAGGTTTTAGACCGCACCATAGCACAGAAACCGCATTAGTTAAAATCACTAATGACCTGCTCTTATCCTACGACCGAGGCTGCGTCTCGCTACTAGTTTTATTGGATCTCACTGCTGCATTTGACACCATAGATCATAATATTCTCCTTGAGCGTTTAAACACCGCTGGTGTACAGGGACAGGCTTTAAAGTGGTTTAAATCATACCTATCAAACCGTTATCAATTTGTAGATATAAACAGAGACCGCTCTAGGATAATGCCTGTAAAGTGTGGTGTGCCTCAAGGATCAGTTTTAGGCCCCTTACTGTTCTCTATATACATGCTGCCCCTGGGGAACATTATTAGAAAGCACAGGGTTAATTTCCACTGTTATGCAGATGACACACAGCTATACATTTCATCTAAGCCTGATAAGTTATCAGAAATGTCTAAATTAACAGAGTGTTATAAAGACATAAAAGACTGGATGACTAGAAATTTTCTTCTATTAAACTCTAATAAAACAGAGGTGCTTCTTATCGGACCAAATTCATGTTTACAGCAAATTTCTGAGCTCAAACTACAATTAGCTGGATGTGATATAAACGTTACTCCGACAGTTAAAGACTTGGGTGTGATATTGGACAGCAACCTGTCCTTCGAACACCATATCACTCATGTTACAAAATCTGCCTACTTTCATCTTAGAAATATTGCTAAACTCAGACACATGCTCTCTTTCTCAGATGCAGAAAAGCTAGTTCACGCGTTCATGACATCTAGACTGGATTACTGTAATGCGCTGCTCGCTGGTTGTCCAGCATCTTCAATAAACAAGCTTCAGTTAGTGCAGAACGCAGCCGCTCAAGTTCTTACCAGGACAAGGAAATACGATCATATAACCCCAGTTTTATCCTCCCTGCACTGGCTGCCTGTTAATTTCCGGATTGATTTTAAAGTACTGTTACTGACCTACAAGGCTCTAAATGGTTTAGCCCCCATTTATCTAACCAGCCTTCTGTCTCGCTACAACCCGTCACGCTCTTTAAGATCTCAAAACTCAGGGCTCCTGGTAGTTTCTCGTATAGCAAAGTCTACTAAAGGTGGTCGAGCGTTTTCATATTTGGCACCCAAACTCTGGAATAACCTTCCTGCTAATGTTCGGGGATCAGACACACTCTCTCAGTTTAAGTCTAGGCTAAAGACATATCTTTTTAGCAAAGCATACTCATAAAGATTCACATAAACCTATGCTACAGTACATCGTGATTCAAAATAGTATGAATGGCCGCTACGCTAATTATCCTTTTGTCTCCACCTCGGGATGCACATCCCGAGGCATCTAGTTACCGAGCCTCTCCAGTGGACCCAGTGAGGAGATGACCTTCCTGCGATGACGTCGAGGAAAACTCAACCTTCTGTCTGGACTAATTCTATCTTGAACTTTCTGCATTGTAGTTCATCCTGCTGTATTGTAATGCATCCTGCTGTGTAGTGATTTGCTTTTGTTATGTAATAATTTGCTTTTGTGAAGCTGCTTTGGAACAATAGCCATTGTAAAATGTGCTATACAAATAAACTTGAATTGAATTGAAACTTGAATTGAATGTTAGCATATTAGTTGTTGTTGTTAATTACTAAATGTCAAAGTTTAATGTGTAAATTTGATTAGAGAAAATAAAGTCATTAATCACTTGAGACCCATGTCGTCTTAAACACATAAAAGCTTTGTTCGTCCTCTTAACAATTTTATGTGGTCTACTGTGCTTTTTGTCCAAATGGCATGAGACTCTGTAGAGACGTCAACACTTTCTAGATCTAGAAGAAAAAAAAAATTGGAATATGGATTGAAAGTCAGGCTCGATGTTCAAGGCTCGATGTTCATGCCAATTGTGTAACTGTTAATTTTTGTTCTCTTGCAATTAGTAACTGAAATGTAGATTTAAATTTGGTAAATGATGAAAAACAGATGATTGAAATAGATCAGTTCTAAAGACTCCAACTTTTATATTTGTGACATCTTCTGGTTTGATTCTAATCACAATGTATTAATACTAAAAAAAAAAAAAAAAACTACAAAATATGCTAAACTACTAAATTTCTGTTACAATTCTAATTTCGTAATATGCAGATTGAACAAAAAAAACTGGTTGGTCAAATAGTAAATAGTAGAGCTTTTCAACCATCTAGTTATTTTTACTTTTAAAGCTGCATTTTCCAAAATCCTCATGAATAAAATGTAAAACATGGGTCTTTTTATAAATGTAATTATGTAAAAAGCTGCATAGTGCATGTGGAGTTTATAGACAGTGTTTTTATTTTTATTTTTTTATTATTATTATTATTTTACTAAATAAAAAAAATAAAATTTTGTTGCCTGGGGTCTCTAGAAACCCAAAGACCTTGAGTGTAACTTCCAAACAAAGGAAGAGCAAAGCTGCGGTACGTTGCAAAGCAGATTGTAGATAAATATCCCTGTTCTTTTCAAGACAGAGAGCTCAGTGGAACAAAAGTTGTTGGAACAGGATATGATGCTCTCCTTATACAGCTAGAAAACCGAGTTGAAAATATTCAGGGACCCTTATCCTTCAGATTAAAGCACCCATCAGAGGATGAAGATGCAGTGAGCAGAAAGTTCACACATTCAGATCGCTATGGATGTATGGAATGGCAGCCTGCTATTGAGGGTCCAGATGAACCAAAATCTAAACAAGATCGATTAAAGGGCCTTCATAACCCATGATCTTCAGGAGTCCTGCGTTCAAAAATTGATGGGTGAAACATATAGCATCCAACGTGCAACCATCAACAAAGGAAGCACTGTAAATGCATTACTGGAAGAGTGGCCTTTCCTTTTCGAAGCTGATCACCTGTTTGATCACACATGTACCCTCCTTGGCTTTCCGGTGCAAATGAAGCTGGCGAGGAATTATCCAAAAAGGAAAACCCTGAAAGACTTCCTTAATTCAAAAGGGATGAAGATTGAACACTGCGATCCAGTCCAGCTGATCTCTGGTGTTGCCAAAGGAAAACCCTGAACATCTTTACTGTCAAAATGAAGTAAGTTTTGTTTGTTTTAACTGTTATTTAATGTTTAGAAACCACAGATAATCTATTATGTTCTGTATTAATAAATGTATTTACCATCTCCCCATGCTGTTGTTAAAAGTACAAACGAGAGAGCCTACTTTGTCAGTTATATTATTGGGTACTGTTTGTAAATTCACATTAGGGAGCCGTGAAATTTTATGTACTGTAATGTAACAGACAACCATTAGCAATGGTTAATTGTTTTCCATGCCTCTCTGTAACATTTATGACTATGGTCACAACGATCATCACTGAGCACTCACACAGAAGCACATGAAACGGTTGAATGTAAATTGATAGAAGTTGTTTGTTGATCCCTAATATATTTGCACATAGACAGATCTGAGAGATCAGTGAAGAACATGAAGCAATGGTCATTGTGGCCAATCACAGTCATATCTGTTAAACGCATGTATATGATGGCCAATCAAGAGTGTTTAATTGGCTCAACTGCGCTCATTTTCTTTGGCTGGTCAAAAGTCTGTACTATAAACAACACTATCTTCACATTAGTTTATTGACTGGTCTACTGTAGCTGGACACATTTGATGTATGAAAATTTAGTCTGTACTATTAACAACATTATCTTCACATATAGTTTATATGACTGGTCTGACTGAGTATATACACATTTGATGTAATGAAGCCAATCACAGTAATCTTTAGTATATGTTATTTAAGAATTATATCAACTGCGCTATTTTCTACTGACTGGTACATCTGTACTAATACTATATGGTCTGACTGAGTAGCTGGATAGGTTATAGCCATTATGCTTATTGTACTATATATATATATATATATATATATATATATATATATATATATATATATATATATATAGTCAGTCAGAGAGTAATCTTTTCAAAAGTGAAAAACACAGACAACAAAATTAATAAATGGATAAACATTTTGGGTAAAATATTATTTAGGTTACTAGTCATTTATCATAAGTATGTGAAAGGGAAACATTGAAAATGGTTCATGACATTCATAGAGTTTTCCTCCCCTACCAATGACAGGACTTGATTGCAGCTGGACAGGGAATCCGAGCACCCCTGTATTCTGGTCATGGGTTTGTATTTTGTATATTATTATTTGTTTGCTATTGACAACAAATAAATCCTTAATTTCATTTGTTAAATGTGGATTTTAAAGGTTAAATTACATACAGATGACTTAAAACAAAACAAAGAAAAAGTCAAACTTAGTTTAAGTAGCCTTTTATATTTTTATTTTAAATATCTGTTTGCTATTTGTTTAAGGTGATGGACGATTTAAGATTTCTGTGGATCAGGAAATTATCAACGACCACATCCTCTCTCCCATTGTGGCCCTAAGCTACACATTCTCTTTGTTTTATGTTTTGAATATCAAATACCCGAAAGAGATGGCACTTTCTCTCGAATTTATTCAGAGGTAAGCCATGCATGCAATGTTGAGAATAGAGAAAGGGTAACAAACTTAGCACCTGGAGGGCTGCAGCGCCTGCAGAGTTTTATTCCAACCCTGCTTCAGCATACATGCCATGTTGTTTTCAAATAGGCCTGAAGGACTTGATTGGTTGGATCAGTGAGCTCCGGCCCCTGTTATAGCGTATGCTGTTGTATTGTGAAAGATATTAAATCTTGCTCCAGGGTTAAATCTTAATCATTAAGCATGGCAATTGACCATTTAATCCGTGCTCAAACATTGTCATGTTTCACCCAAAAGTTAGATGTTTGTCATTCATGTTGTTCCAATCCAGTACTGCAAAAGATATTTTAATGGTGTGTTTTGATATTTGAAAGTGTCTTTCCTTTGCATGCAACTGTTTGGTTACACACATTCTTCAATATACATTTTCAAGAGAAGAACAAAACTCTTTTTTTATGTCCTCACAATGCAAAAAGCATTCAAAACACCTACAGAGAGCATGAAGTCTAGTGCACTGTTTTTGCTCTTTCGACAACAAAAATTCCAAACCCAGCCACAGCACTGTTTTTCTGTTCTGAATGAATCAGCCGTTTAATCACTTCAATCACTATGAATCGCTTATTAAAGGAGACTTACTGCCACCTACTACCTATTTCACATTTACAGTACCTTTTTATTTAAATCATTTTAAATGTCAGATTACAATGTTTTTAGTATCGCATGTATGCGTTGTAAAATTAGGCCTTTGTAAATTGAAATAAAAAATATGCAGATTTATGTACTTTATATACTTTAAATGTATGCATCGTTTTTATGTAAAATGTCTTACATTAGGTTAATTAAGATTCTATAGGGTTGTATCAAACGAAAAGATTTGTACTACAAAATTAGAACTGGACTAAATGTTTGTTGTTTACACCTGAATGTAATATTAGAATAATTTGAACATTTTGATGTGTACTTTATCCAATTGAACTTAATTGGGCAAAACATTTTTACTCAATTCTAAACCTTGTCTCTGCGTTTTACTTATGTCATTCATTTCTTTACCTGCAAAGTTAAAGAAAGTTGCTGAGATAAGGGAAAAATTCTGTCATTTAATCTTAAAAAGTAGTAAAAGTACTTTTTAATAGTGTTCTATACTTTTGGTATATGAATTTTACTCATTTTAAAAACCTACAAGCCTGTTTTATTCCATTTTATTCCGCCTACTCTCGGAAATCTGTTGGCTGGTGTAGCTGTCAATCATCGTTGGTCACTTGTGACGTCGTGTGATCTCTGCCAATTGCGATCTGCCTGGAGATCTTTAAAAGTCGAAGCGGCAACTGGAAGGGGCCTGTTTTTGGTTTAAGTTGCTACTACTGTTATTGCTTACGAGACTAGAGTGTGGTTTGTTGGAACGACTGGTGTAAACTTCTGTTATTTCTGACATGTATGTTCATGACGAACACATGTCTTTATTTATTTAGCCGCTTTATGCTCCATTTAAACTTGTGATCTAATTGCTGACTTACAGACACGGGAGACGTGGAACAGCTTAGTAAGTCACGTGACATACACATCTTGCACGTAGGATTTAATTCCCTGTATTAGATTCACTAGATAGTGAAGTGCGCTAAATGTGTATTTTTGTGTTTTGTAGTTAGAGTAAGTTAGGGCGCATTTGCGCTGAAGATTTCTTTTCCACATTGTTTTCTTATTTAGAGGATTGGGCGGAGACAGTGGGGATCTTTTTGTTATATTTATTTCTTTGATTTGTTTTAGCGCTACTTTCAGTTCCTCTCCCGCTTGTCTTGATTATGTATATAATTTCATGTTGTTTGTTACCTTGTGTCCTTAGATGTTGTAAATAAGCATGGTTTTGGGAGCAATAAATCTTTTTGCGGTGCTAAATATGATGTCTTGCGCTTCTCTTGCCACTTCTACCTGAAGCTTCTTCTTTTGGTCATCTCAATGTTACTCCTTTTAAATTCCTAGACAAAAATTCCATCTAAGGTCGTAACATTTATTGGGGGCTCGTCCGGGATATTTTTAAATATTTCGGTAGAATTAAAATATTCCAGGATAGTTATTACCGGATTGTTTAACCCTTCGGTAAATAAAATGACCAAAGAAATCGCTGTGGTGGTGGCAATAGAATTTGTTGACCGTGCAGTAGGTTAGTGTGACCTTAGGTAAGATTGTCGTAGTAAGTAGCAGTTGTAGCAATTTTGAGCATGTAACAAAAAAAATGTTCAGTTTAGAAGAATTTGTTAAGAGTCCCTCGTTGAAGCTGCTTAATGTTTGTCGGAAACAGGACTTGATTTTGGTGGCTGATCATTTTAAATTGAAAATTAATAAACAGGATCGTAAAGTCGAAATTAAGCAAAAGATAATTGACCAGTTAGTTGAGCTTAATGTGCTTCTCACGCCAAATATGGAATTGGAGGAGTCGGCTGATCATTTAAGTCCTGGTGTTAAGGCGTTTGCTTCTGATGGAATGGGAGATAAGAACGTGTCTAGTGGCCAAACCGATGCAGATGCAGGGGTGGAGACCGTTGCAGATGTTGGTGTTGGACTGCCACCTTTTGAACCGTTCTCTCCGCTCTCTGTGGGTTCGCGAGACGATGCGCGGCTGAAAGTTCGCATGGCACGTCTATATTATGATTCACAAGAGCATGCCCGCCAGGCTGAACTTGACTTACGCTTGCAGATACGCAAACTTGAGATCGAGGCTGAGGCGCAAGTGAGGCTGCGCCAGCTCGAGTTGGGCGCTTCAAAGGAGCCTGTGGAGGCTAATCAGCCAGTTCCAGTTTCTTCTTCAAATGTTTCTTCGGTGTCGAGTTTACCCAGTCCCAATTTTGGCGTGAGTAAGCACATTGCTCTTGTTCCACAATTTAGAGAAACAGAGGTTGATTCATATTTTAGTGCATTTGAACGGATCGCGAATTCGTTGCATTGGCCACCTGAATTCTGGTCTCTGTTATTGCAGTGTAAACTTGTGGGAAAGGCTTTAGAAGTGTATTCCACGTTGTCACTTGAAGAAAGTTTGAAGTATGATTTCAGTTAAGTTGGCGATACTTCGTGCATATGAATTAGTTCCTGAAGTTCACAGGAATGCACAGGAAAACTTCTAATCAAACTTTTGTGGAATTTGCTAGAGAGAAGGGCACGTTTTTTGATAAGTGGTGTGTAGTTAACAATGTGGCAGATTTTAATTCGTTGCGTGAGCTGGTTCTCTTGGAAGAATTCAAGAATTGCTTACCGGAGAAAGTGGTTGTTTACCTAAACGAACAAAAGGTGAATTTTTTGTCACAGGCCGCTGTATTAGCTGACGAATATATTTTAACCCACAAAAATGTCTTTGTTCACTCTCGTGTGGAAAACGCACCTTCTGTTCCATTTTTATCTAACACTCAATTCGTGCGCTCGAAAAGTGTACCAAGAGTTAGTGAGGAACGTGACTGTTTTTATTGTCACAAGAAAGGGCACGTTGTTGTGGATTGTCCCGACTTAAGCGAAAGCGGCAAAATCAAACTAAACCAGTAGGCTTTGTAAAGACTTGTAACCAGACTGTGGCTGTACACTCCAAAGATGATGTGGATGAGACGTTCCGTCCTTTTATTCTTAAAGGGTTAATTTCTTTGACTGGTCGTGATAAAGATCAAAAGAAATTACAATGCTTCAGCGACACAGGTTCTATGCAAAGTTTTATTGTTGAAAGTGCAATGAAATTTTCTGATGAGACTTCTTGTCACTCCAGTGTGTTAGTGCAGGGAATTGAGATGGGATGTGTAAAAAGGCCCTTGCATAATCTGCATTTGAAAAGTGACTTGTGTTCTGGACTTGTCCGTGTTGCAGTTTGTGCTTCACTGCCTATGAAAGGGTAGATTTAATTCTAGGCAATGATTTAGCTGGAGGGAAAGTTATGCCATTATTGGAAGTTTTGGACAAACCGACAGAATGTGCATTTGATGAGGTTGGTGAAGCTTATCCTCATGTTTTTCCTGCGTGCGCGGTTACTCGCGCACAGTCGCGTAAAGAGATTGCTTTGAATGACTCTTTCTTTTCTTCTGTCGTAGATGGAGAGGAAAATTTGGAATGTGAGAAAAAGAAATCAGAAAGGGTGAAAAATTCTTATGACATGAATTCGTTGATTTTAAAAATCACACGAGAGGAATTAATCACTGCGCAGAGAAAAGACGAAACCTTGATCACACTTTTTAATTCTGTAATTCCGCACGATGTGGTTAAGATGAAATCAAGTGCTTATATTTTGGAAAAGGATTTGTTGATGCGGAAGTGGTGTTCATCACCTGACCAAGCCGAATGGGATGTTTTTTATCAGATTGTTGTTCCTCTCCCATATCGCCCACATGTGTTATGCTTGGCACATGATCATCCACTGTCGGGTCATTTGGGCATAAGGAAAACTTATAACCGGATTTTAAAGCACTTTTTCTGGCCTGGGCTGAAAACCGATGTAACGCGCTATTGTCGATCTTGTGACGTATGTCAAATTGCGGGAAAGCCAAATCAGGTTGTTCCACCAGCACCGTTAAAACCAATACCTGTTCTTGGCGAACCATTCGAACATGTCCTCATTGATTGTGTAGGACCGTTGAAAAAGTCAAAAAGTGGTAATCAATTTCTGTTAACAGTGATGTGTCTAGCCACTCGATTTCCAGAAGCAATTCCTTTGAGAAAAATCACTGCACCTGTTGTTGTCAAGGCACTAGTTAAGTTTTTTTCGACATTTGGTCTGCCTAAAGTGGTGCAAAGTGATCAAGGCACCAATTTTATGTCTAAGCTTTTTAATCAAGTCATGCAGACTTTAGGAATTACACATCGTACTTCCACTGCATTTCATCCAGAAAGCCAAGGTGCCCTGGAGCGTTTTCATCAAACGTTAAAGTCGATGTTGCGAAAATATTGTTTGCAGACTGGTAATGAGTGGGATGATGGCATTCCTATGCTTATGTTCGCTATCAGGGAAAGCATTCAAGAGTCGCTTGGTTTTAGTCCAGCGGAACTAGTTTTCGGACATCAGGTACGTGGTCCATTGAAAGTTTTAAAAGACCAGATTCTGGAAGAAGACGGTTTGAAAACGAATGTACTGGAGTACGTAACAAAGTTTCGGAAGCGTTTGCGTACAAGCTTGCTCGATCGCAAGAGAGTTTCTTGCCCAGACGCAAAAATGTATGAAACGAAAGTTTGACAAAAAAGCTGTTAAGCGATCCTTGAAACCTGGTGATTTAGTTCTGGTTTTCTTGCCTATTTCTGGTTCTTCACTGTCAACTCGATTTTTCGGTCCTTATATAGTGAAAGAGAAATTGAGTGAAACGAATTATGTCATCTGTACTCCTGACCGAAAACGAAAAACTCGTGTTTGCCATGTAAACATGTTGAAGCTTTATCATTCGAGATCACAAACTGATGTGAATGACAGTACTTCAGACCCTGCCGTTGTTTCTGTTGCGTTCGTGACAGAAAAGCCTATTACCGATGCTGAAGAAGAGCGAAGTAATGTTTCAGAATATTTCTCAGTCGACTGTGAGGTTATGTAATTCTGAAATATTGAAAGATCTTGGTTCACACTTAACGAATTTGTCTATTGATCAGAAACGTGATCTTGTGAGGCTCATTTCTGAATTTAAATGTCTGTTCAAAGATGTACCTGCGTTAACTAATGTCATTCAGCATGATATTGATGTTAAAGATGCTAGACCAATCCGACAGCATGCATACAGAGTGAATTCGGTTAAGCGTTCAGTTATGCGACAAGAAGTTGATTATTTGCTGAACAACGGTCTTGCGAAGCCTAGCTCTAGTCCATGGAGTTCTCCGTGTATTTTGGTACCAAAACTGGATATTATCGCAGCTTCTGTAGAAACTTCGTCTGTGGTTAGTCCTTTAACGTCACTTCTGAGTCCTTTTGCTTTTGTTTGGAATGCAGAATGCCAATACGCTTTTGAGAGTGTAAAAACACTATTAAGTAGTCCCCTGTTCTTGCGGCTCCTGATTTAGAACGCCCATTTAAGCTTGAGGTGGATGCAAGTAATGTTGGGGCTGGTGCTGTTTTATTACAGGATGATAAGCAGGGTATACCTCATCCAGTAAGTTATTTCTCTAGGAAGTTTAACAAGAATCAGTTAAACTATTCAGTCATTGAAAAAGAGGCGCTTGCTTTAATTTTTGCATTACAACATTTTGAGGTTTATCTTGGATCTAGTGTGCAACCTTTGGTAGTTTTTACGGATCACAGTCCTTTGATATTTCTTTCAAAGCTGTACAATCATAATCAGAGGTTGACTCGGTGGTCACTTTTTCTGCAGAGTTATAGTTTGGATATAAGACACAAAAGGGGCGCTGATAACATCTTGGCGGATGCTCTTTCAGAGTGTAAAGTTTTGTTTTTCCAAAAGAGTTAATTCTTAAGTGGGGGAGTGTTACGAACCATACACTGGTTTTCGTGTGTATGTTCTTTTTTTTCTCTCTCTCTGTTCTGTCACTTTTAGTGTTTTCTAGGTACCGCCTACTCTCGGAAATCTGTTGGCTGGTGTAGCTGTCAATCATCGTTGGTCACTTGTGACGTCGTGTGATCTCTGCCAATTGCGATCTGCCTGGAGACCTTTAAAAGTCAAGCGGCAACTGGAAGGGGCCTGTTTTTGGTTTAAGTTGCTACTACTGTTATTGCTTACGAGACTAGAGTGTGGTTTGTTGGAACGACTGGTGTAAACTTCTGTTATTTCTGACATGTATGTTCATGACGAACACATGTCTTTATTTATTTAGCCGCTTTATGCTCCATTTAAACTTGTGATCTAATTGCTGACTTACAGACACGGGAGACGTGGAACAGCTTAGTAAGTCACGTGACATACACATCTTGCACGTAGGATTTAATTCCCTGTATTAGATTCACTAGATAGTGAAGTGCGCTAAATGTGTATTTTTGTGTTTTGTAGTTAGAGTAAGTTAGGGCGCATTTGCGCTGAAGATTTCTTTTCCACATTGTTTTCTTATTTAGAGGATTGGGCGGAGACAGTGGGGATCTTTTTGTTATATTTATTTCTTTGATTTGTTTTAGCGCTACTTTCAGTTCCTCTCCCGCTTGTCTTGATTATGTATATAATTTCATGTTGTTTGTTACCTTGTGTCCTTAGATGTTGTAAATAAGCATGGTTTTGGGAGCAATAAATCTTTTTGCGGTGCTAAATATGATGTCTTGCGCTTCTCTTGCCACTTCTACCTGAAGCTTCTTCTTTTGGTCATCTCAATGTTACTCCTTTTAAATTCCTAGACAAAAATTCCATCTAAGGTCGTAACACAGTGGTTTTGACTGGTTCAACTATTACAATGTAAAAGTTTTTGACAGTGCAGCGGTAATACTGCATACATGCACTATTGTCTTTTGCTGTTCAAAGAAGGAAAGGAAACGCGTATACAAGTAATTTGTGCATGAGATTTTTTTTTTAAAAAACCTGCACAATTTTTTTTAGTTGGTTTTGCTTTTTTTGCTTGGTTTTTTACTTATGGAGCTTAACTTTTTGGCAGTACTACAATAATATTCAACACACAAGTGCTGTTTAAACGCATAAGCATTTTCTGCAATGACGATACACATTGTTCTTTCTGCAGTTAACTTTTGTTTTGTGTGTGTGTATGCGTGCATGTGACGATCTGCAGTCCTGTGTTTGTTTTCCTGTTGTTTGTGTTTTGTTTTTTTAATAGAGCTTAACTTTTTGAAGGTACCACACTAATATTGTACACACACTGTTTTAATGTTGCTTACTTGCTTGTAGGAATGTTATTTGAATATTGGTGTTTTAAAATTATTGTATTGCAGTTTGGTGCATGTCATATGTAACACAAAAGCTATTGATTACATTTAATGTTTATGTCACCAAGCCAGCAGAGGAGCTCTTACCTCTGGGTGATCTGCGATCACTCCCTCTGCTGCTACTTCTGCTACTCTGCTGCTACTGCTGCTACTGTTAGAACACTATAAATGTTGTAGCAGGCCCCTCACCTGCAGGTTGCATTGTTCGCCTGTATTACTGTTAGATTGTTGTTTCCCGAGTTTCCTTAGTCTTAGATTCCTTGGTTTTGACCCTGCCTGTCTTCTGTTGTTCTGATTGTTTGCTGCCTGACCTGACCTTTGCCTGTTTTTGGATTTTGTTATTGCCTTGCCTCTGATACTCCTGTTTGCCCGATTGGCGCCTGCCTGCTTTGACCATGCCTTCGTTTAATAAAAGCCTGCAATTGGATCCTGTTGGGAAAATCTTCGTTGTTCCCTCCCAGGTTCAGGTCTGTCAATGATGAGATTTACTTTTAAATTTACTATCTTAATTAGTTTAATAAAGTCCGAATAATTGAGACTGAGCTCAGGATACATAACAACAGCATTAAAGGCATGCAGGGCAGTCCTGTATGATCACACTACATTTCACACAATATTTATATCCTTGTGCTTGCGTCTTCCTCCCACTCAGGGTGTCCTTCACAGAACTAGGTGCAGTTGTTTCTTCTCGACCAGTAGATGGGCTCAGCAATCTCCACTCAGAGCCTTTATGAGGCCTGGGCACAGTGCTTCTATTGAGTAAAACCTGTAAAACATAAATCCTTTAAAACGTAAATCCCACAATTCCCCTCTCTTGATCTCTTTGAAAGAGATCACAACCTTTGCTCCACTTCTTCCTCACAGTGAATCACCTGGCATAGGTCAAATTCCCACAGGCCATCTTTTCCTTTTTCCCTTACCAGAGTTAGTTTAGTTAGTTTAGTTTTGCTATTATCTGAACGTCACTGTTGCAAAATACCTTCTCTAAAATCTGCCTTACCTTGTTAAATTCCAATTGGTCGAGTCCACAACTTATTTTTGGGGCAGCTAATACCGGCACTTGGTCTTCCTGACACTTTTGTTTTAGTGCTTTTAGACTCTTTTCTAAGTTTTCATAGGTGGGCAGGTCCCTGCTCCACCACTTAGTTACCAAATGGTATATAACTTTTTCCCCGTGTATTGTCTTCACACAGTCTCCTGGCTCGATATGGTTTTGTTCAATTGTTCCACACCGTGTTTTTCTCTGATTTGTTTTGCTACCCCGGCCCCTAGCCCGTAGTCTGCTCCAATACAATGTGTGATTGGAATGTGTTCTGGGATTTCTAGTAAATCCCTTGCCTTAATAATACTTTAAAATTCTTATGTTTCAGTTGTGGTAGTTGGAGGCTGATTTCCTCAGTGTCTTGTTGTTTGTCTCCCTTCTCGGGTTGGCCTGTTGCTGTTTCCCCGTCTCCCGTCTCTTCTCCCTCTCTCTGACCTTCTCGAAGGTCAGCTCGAACTGTTGTCAGAGGCCTGCTAGGGGCAGAACAGAAACAGCAAGCAGACAGGTGAAACCATGTGTTACCTTTTCCAGCCAACTGTACGCAGTGCGAGGTTCGCGCAGTTATTTTCATGGGCTCTGACCACCTGGAGGCAGACCATTTTCGTTTCATTTGTTTCAGCCTCACCCACTGCTCGTCAGGTCCTCTTTCGTGTCCAATTCCTGTTGCTCTATTTCAGGCCAAAACTTCTGTGGGAAAATGTGTTAATAACAGCTCTTACTTTTTGTTGGTAGGCCTTAGGTGTATCAGTGTACCCATCCCCAGGCATTGGGGCCCAGGGGCCAGAAATTGGCGTCCAGTGGATAATTCAAAGGAGTAAATCCAGTGGTTCTGTTTTTTGAACATCTCACAGACATTAAGGCTATTGGTGATGCTTCTACCCAATTCAGAGAAGTGCTTGTACAGATTTTGGCTGTTTTGTTTTTAGGGTCTGGTTCAGTCGTTCAACTTTACCTTGGCTTTGAGGATGGTAGACTGCTCCATATGAGTGCTTCAATCCTAGAGCTGACTCTACTTGGTTCAGATGCTAATTTTTAAAGTGTGTACCATTGTCTGACCTTATGACTTTGGGGAACCCATGTGTAGGTATGTAGTGATTGATGAGGCATTTTATCACTGACATTGCATCCTCCCTGGCACATGAGTAAGCTTGGGCCATCCTGTGAAACTATCCACCATGACCAGTAAGTATCTCTTTTTTGTGGACAGGATTTATCAAGTCTGTGCAGTCAATCACAGTCATGTACCCAGGGCCTCTATCCATGGGGAAGTGGCCAGGCAATGGATGTGTGGTGGGCTTGACATTATATTCACTGCAGGTCTGACATTCAGCAATAGTGTTACTGATCATGTGTGGTAGAAACGGATGCCACCACCCCTTTAACCTTTTGGGTCATATCTTTTGAATTACTATGTGCTAGTGAGACAGCGACTCTAGCTGGCAACACAGGGCTTCCTTCTGGACCTCTCCACAGTCCCAAGGCTGTTTTTGTTCCCCCTTTTGGTAACCAGGTAGTTTGTTCTTCTGGGAGGATGCAGCTTGCTCTCTAATTATGAACTCTTCTGTTAAGGCTGGGTCTAAATTCAACACCTCATCTTGTGCTCTGACCATCATCTGTAATGGCACGTAGCCAGCTGCCTGCTTTGCTGCTTTGTCTGAGGCTGCATTTCCTACAGATACAAAATCTGTGCCATAAGTGTGTGCTGAGCACTTTACTATGGCCACCTCCTTTGGTAGTACTATAGCTTCTAGCAGTTGAGAGGCTTCTTCTGCATGTTTGATTGGCTTCCCTGTTGATGTCACAAATCCCACTTTGGCCCACCCTTGCAGCTCAACTGTAGCTGCCCCTACTGAATAGGCAGAATCTGAATATATGTTCACCCTTTTACCACTTCCCTTTTGCAATGCTGATGTTAAAGCTAATAATTCAGCTCTTTGAGCTGATGGTTTAGTTGTCAACTTCTGTTAGACTGTTACTGTCAGGTCATCTCCCTCCCCTACACTGGACACCACTGCATACCCAGCAGAAAGAGTACCCTGATCATTTCTGAAACAACATCCATCACAAAACAAGGTCACGTCTGGTGATGACAGTGGCCTGCTACTCATACCCTCCCTGATCTTGCTGTTTTTTTCTACCCGTTCCTCACACATGTGGGGCTCTCCATCCACCACTAATTCTGCCATATTTATGCCCTTGTGTTCATGTACAATGTTTGGTGCAGTCAATATTTTGATCAATTTGTTTTGCCTTTGTGCAGAGAATGTGAACGAGGAGGAGGTAATGAATGCTACCAGTGAGTGGTTTGATAGAATTATCAATTGGTGTCCCATTACCACATGATTGTTTTTTTCGATCATTTTAGCTACGCCAGCAGCGAATTGAGCACAAAGGGCTTGTTTCTGTTCCACCACGTCAATGGAGCACTCACATAACTCAACACTTTCTGGTATAGCACACCACTCACAGTTTTGCCCGTGGTTGTCACATCTAAATGGAAAGGTTGGCCATAGTCTGGGGTTTGTAGAGCAGCAGCCTTTGCCATGTCCCCTTTTAGAAGTAATGAAGGCCTGTTCAGCCTCTGTTGTCCAATTCAATTCACCCTTACTGTTTTTCATTCCAATTTCCTTCACTAAAGCTCTCAGAAAAGCTGTTATTTCAGTGTAATTCACAATATACTGTCTGCTGTAACCTATTAGGCCCAGAAAAGACAACATATCTTTCACATGTTTGGGTTTGGGTGGTTTAGTATGGCTTGTTTGGTGTCATTTGTCATAGAGGTTCCCTGCCGACCCACTAATCGTCCTAGAAAAGTGACCTCTGGCCTGCAGACTTGCAACTTTTGTTTGCTTGCCTTCAACCCTACCTCAGCCAAGTGACAGCACCCTCTCTGTCTATCAGACAGGTGGCAGCAGATGTAGATGCAATGAGCAAATCATCCACATATTGAACCACAATTGTGTTGGTATCGACTGTCAGATTGTCCAGCAGCTTTCTTAGCTCTTGGTTGAAAATGCCAGGGCTCAAAATGAAGCCTTGTGGTAATCTGGTGTAAGTGTACTTCCGGCCGTTGTATGTGAAGGCAAACACGTCCCTACTCTGCTCTGCTAAAGGTATACAGAAAAATGCATTTGCCAGATCTATACAGGAGAAGTGGGTGTGTTCTGAAGGGTCAATCTGGTTAAAATGGTGTAAGGATTTGGAGTGGGCAGTGGTGTAGTCAGAACCCTCTCATTTATTTTTCTCAGGTCATGGACCGTTCTATATTTCCTGTGGAGTGTTTAATGACAGGCGGTATTGGGGTGTTCCACTGTTCAATAGACTCTGAATGGTGGGGGCAATACCAGTCATGGCCTCACAAGAAATGTTTCTACTGTTTTCTCCTTTACCACTGTTGTTTTTGTCTATTTCAAAAAGACACTGGCTGAATATCACAATAACCCACATCCTCACTTCCTGTTGACCACATAACTTTTCTGGCAGGTTGGCTAGCATCTTTTAGTGCTTTTTACCATAGGGCCTAGGCCTTGGCTCATGGTGTTCTCCAATCGTGGGAGATGTGTGGTATAGAACAGTTTTCATTTCAAACCATTGTTCCTCATAACCTTACTTCCACAGCTACCCCTTACTTTCCAATGTCGATGGCTGAAATATGAGTTGGTTGGTTATATTTTTGATCTACATATTGGCTAAACTCTGTTGCATAAACCTCATCATTACTTTTGTTTGTAGAATTATCAATTGTCCATTACACACATGATTGTTTTTTCGGTCATTTGACTACGCCAGCAACGAATTGAGCACAAGGGCTTGTTTCCTGTATTCCACACGTCCAATGGAGCACTCTCATAACTCAACTCTTTCTGGTATAGCACACCATTCACAGTTTTGCCCGTGGTTGTCACATCTAAATGGAAAGGTTGGCCATAGTCTGGGGTTGTAGAGCAACAGGCTTTGCCATGTTGCATATAACCTCATCATTGCTTTTGTCATAGTATAAGAGTACAGTGTAATGGGTCAGAGGCTGGCGGGAAGTGTCTCAACAGGTCTGGTCTCTGGTTTATCAGCTGCCTAAAGTTGGTTTGTTCTGGATGCAACACTCTGACCCAATAAATATCCACCCCACTCTTCCTGCTGTAGTTAATGCCCATTGACCAGCTGCAGGTACTAGACCACCCTTAATGGAGCAGTTTTGTGTTTTCCATTTGGAAAAGTTAAAATGATGCCCTCTGAGCTACACAGAATTTTCACCACCAATTTACTAACAGGTCTCGATCCGAAGGCAGCAGGAGCACACTGGCAGAGCATAGGAAGGTGCTGCATGACCTTCATGGCCTGCTACTTCTACACAGACAGAGGTTTGTATTTTGGCCCAGGCTTCTAATTTCCCCAGAGAGAACCACTTTGACTACACAACGCTTCACAAGAGAGTGCGTCCTTTCTCAACCATTCCAGCCTGAGTGGTGAGAGAAGGGAGGCCCCAGTGTCCACTAAGGGCCTGTGCTTGGCTGTCTGTTGAAAGCCAGTACACAGTTAGGTAAGGAGAAGCCTCAGCCTCAGCCCATTAGTTCCTCTGTGGGTCTTGTCAAAAATCCGCCTGGTCTGCCTGGCCCC